>NC_081294.1:117585000-117775000 GCF_030435805.1 Mustela lutreola
TATTTACTCTCCTTTTTTAAAATTTTCACTTACCCATTTTCCACATTTTCATTTTATACACTTTTCCCTTTGTCATTTGTGCTTGAGATTATAGCTTACTCTAATTTATATGACTCCTATTAAGTTCCCAAATTAGTTAATTTAATATTTATTTTATATATTTCCAATGTGGTAAACAATGTACTATAAATTATTAAAAATGTCTCAGTTTGAAGGGGTCATACTTTCCCAGCAGACATTTTTATTAAATCCATATTTACAAAATTGTTTTTGATAGCATAATATTTAAGATACATCCCATCAAAAAGAAACTTTTATTACTCTTCATAACACTGGTCACTACATAACACTGAGTTATGCAGGCATTGTTTATTTGTGCACTTATTGTTTCTCTTTCAGTAAGCTATAAAGTTCATAAGGCAGAGATTTCCTATTTTTCATGGCTCTGTCAGTGCCTTGCAACTTGTATATAGACATGTGGGTTATATTAAGTAGCATTTCCCAAACTAATTTGATCCTGGGCCATTTTCACCATTACTGATTTCACAGAACTAGTATTCCATTAAGAATACTTTGGGAACCACAATGTGCTTTATATTTTCAGTTCAGTCTTCCAGGCCTACTCTCTACCCTTTTCTTCTTAAAATTTGCCCCAGATGCTGACCTTCCAGGCCTACTCTCTACCCTTTTCTTCTTAAAATTTTGCCCCAGACAAAATTGACCCGCTCCTTCACTCTTGGTTTTTGGTAGGATTCGGCCAACTAGAGACAGACACAAACCCAAAGGAAAGGAGGAAAATGGATGAATGAAGACATTTATTCCAAAGTCCCTCCTCTCAGGTCATTATGGGTTGGCTGCATCCCTACTGAAGGCCACAGCTGCCATGTACTGACCCTCTCTACCCTCTCTGTGTAGAGGTAATCTTCCCTGTCTCCTTGTCCTATCAGGCTAGCTTTGGTGAAGTCCTCCTAGGTCCCCAAGCCCTTCTTTTTCAAACCCCAGATTACTTCACTATCACTTGGTAGCTCCCCCAAATTCTGCACATCTTAAAGAGTCCCTTTGTTAAAATCTCTTCAATTGCTCAGTTTAAGTATACCATCTGTTTCTTTTAAGGCCCTAGCTGTTTCTTACTCAGCTGTAATCAATCCCATTATTTCCTGAGTCTTTCAAGTGGATGGATAAGATCTATCTCAAAATTTCTTCTCTTATCAGTCTACTGGTAGAGGGCCATAGCTGAGTGACACAGAGTCAGAGTAATTCTGCGAATAAGATGTTATGTACATCATGGACACTTACATGATTTTTGCAGAGTCCACATATTTCAATGAACTCTCAGAAACAGAAAGATAACCAAGCTCCTGTGATTACAGTTTCTGTTCTTTGAAACTTTGCAACAAAATTTAATACATATGAAAATGGACATTAGGTTGTTGGTGGAATCCCTATATTACTAATCATTTGGAGCTTTCTCCTCACCTCACATCCCAAAGTAAGGCTCACATTAAGGGGGAAGATAATTATACCCCATGAAACTAGTCAGTGGAACATCCCAATTATAGAGCCTGCAAAATCTAAACTAGACTGCTTCTTTTAGAACTACATAAAAAATGTAGTTCCTTCTACATTTTATAATTTCCAGAAACATTTGCTACCTAAGTAGGGGGCTGAGTTATAAAAAACATATAAATTCAACACAAACTCCATGAAATGTATGGTCAAGAGATAAGGAAATTGGTAATCTTCTTTTCTTCTCCTGTGAAACTTCACAGAGCAAAGCACTTACCCTTCCTTTTAGAGGTTATCACTGTCCTCTCAAATGGAAAACTTTGCAAAAAATATACCACTCTGGACGGCTGTGCATTCCAGGATGAAACCATTGTAACCTTTAAATTGTCAAGCAAAATTCAAGAATTTTATGAATAACATGAAAACCTCACGTCTAAGTTTTTCTCACAGAAGTCCACAGTCAGGACTGGTAGATTTCATCAATGTTATATGGATATAGCATTAACATTCCCAATTCCCAAAATCAGGTGTGGCTTAATTGATATAAGAGGTATATTGGTAAAGATACACTCTTCCAAAAACAAAAGAATTCTTACCTATTTCTGGGAACATATCTTATTAGGCTTTTTTAAATTGCGTGCATATTTTTTTCCTGAGGAAATGCATTTCATTTCATTTTGCATACCTAAATACCCATTAGACAAATATGTATTGATTTTTTTATGTTTCTTTGGCTGAAGAGACTCAGGGGTGAGCAAAACTAATCTGATTCCTACATTTACAAAGGAAGTTCTAGATACATATACTAGAAGTCCATATATGTGTGTGTGTGGAAGGTATGTTTTGGAAAATCTTGCACATTTTATAATGTGATATATTTGATATACTTGATTTGACATAATTTGCTTATATTAAATTTTATTATCTAATCTATAATCATCTTATCAACAGAGTCTGTATTATTCATTATGGAACCACACAAATGTGTAAGACAATATCCTGCTCATAGTATAAGAGCATGTATAGAATAAAATATTTCCTTAAAAGTAGAGATGAGGCACTATGTTTTATACGGTATTATTGCCTCAAATTTATTGAATAGCAAATTTATTGTATATATAATCGTATTATATATAATTGAATAATTCAGGGGAGCAGAAATATTTAAATTGAACTGGTAAAACATAATTTCCCAATAGGCTTATAAAAAATAACATCAATGAAACAAGATGGGATTGGGAGGGAGACAAACCATAAGTGACTCTTAATCTCACAAAACAAACTGAGGGTTGCTGGGGGGAGGGGGTTTGGGAGAAGGGGGTGGGATTATGGACATTGGGGAGGGTATGTGCTTTGTTGAGTGCTGTGAAGTGTGTAAACCTGGTGATTCACAGACCTGTACCCCTGGGGATAAAAATATATGTTTATAAAAAATTAAAAATTAAAAAAAAAACATTTGGGCAAATTATTGCAGATGTAGCAGAATTTTCTGAGGTGTGGTTTCTTTCCTTTCCTTTTTTTTTTTTTTTTAACGATTTTATATATTTGAAAGAGAGAGACAAATCGAGAGAAAGAACACAAGCCAGGGGAGTGGAAGAGGAAGAAGCAGATTTCCCGCCTAGCAGAGAGCCCAATGCAGGGCTGGATCCAAGGACCCTGGGAACCTGGCCTGAGACAAAGGCAGATGCTCAAAGACTGAGCCACCCAGGTGCCCCCATGGTGTGGTTTCTAATACATAATTAACATTCTTAAATGCACTAGCAAACTACAGTTTGAAAATCACTGCCTTTCTCAATTATTTAATAATTAAATTGCAACAATGGTGATAGTTATCATAATGATAGGAAAATATAACGGCTTTTAGTCTTCATAGTGATAATTGCTAACGAGGAAAACTCAAACTGTATAACCAGAAAGGTGATCAATGCTCAGGAAAGCCCTTTACCAGAGTTTTCCATAGAAGCAATAAAAATCTCCAGAACTAAGGAAAAGATGAGATCTAATTCAAGTATAATTCGATCTACCTTAAAACGATTCATTCTCCTTCAACTGGCATAAGGGGGAAAGTTAAATAGCATCAGATAAAGAAGCAATGATTATAATAAAAAGATAAGGAGATATTTGTATAATGTTATATACTTGTTTGTGTATTTCTAGAAGTCCTTCTTCTACAATGCTTTTGATACCAATTACAATGAAAGCAGGTTTTCTAATCTCTTAGCTGGGAAAAATGTTTTTAGAAGTACACTTTTTAGCATACCTGACTTTCAATACATGAAGCCTTGAGCACCCTAGTGGTTTGCACATAGTAGGGGTCTGATCAATATTTGTTCTAAAAATGAGTAAAATTTGGTCATACAGCCAAGGTGAACTGATTTGTTGACAACTTACCCTCATTAGATTAAAGAAATCCAAGTATAATAATAGGCTTGTTTGGAAGTTTTAACAGCAAATCCAAGCCTGAAAACTTGTATCACACACTTATGAAAAGGTAAACATTAAGGACTTCAAATACATTCAAATGGTCATCAGAGGATGACTGGGTAGAGTTACCTTCAAGATTTTTAAAAAATAGTCTAGCAGCTTTACAAAGGGAAAGTAAAATTATACAGAATTTCAATATATGAAATATGAAAGCAGAGCTGTTCTGGGTGAAGCTGAGATGAGAAATTGGCCTCTAGAGGCTTCCATGTCTCTCCTCCCTCCATGACCATAGGCAGCTCTGCAGGGGCCCCGGACTCACATGCACCCAACTTAAAAAAATGTTGGGAGAGAATATCAAGCATTAATATGACCTTCAGAAAAATGTATTTTACTTAACATTCTTAATTTGAGGGCATTATATCAATATCAGCAACTATTTACTTTTCCTCAAATGATGTTTGCTATTTCCTTAAAGCATCTTAGTTTTCCTATTATCAAAACATCTGCTTTAGAAACTCACAGAACGACTTTACATTTTTCAAGTGGCCCTTCAGAAATCCACAGGGTGCTGGAATAAGGTTTCCAATGGGAGACCAGGCAAGCTCTAGGTTTTATAGCAGAGCCTCAAGATTTCTCAAAGTTCAGATACTTTACTCAGTTACATGACAGTAGCTTAGGAACTCGCTTTGTGGGAGGCATTGCTTCACAGACCTGACAGGATGGATAGGGAATGGCCCTTGTGCCTGATCCATAACAGTCATTGCCTGTTACACACATTTCAAGATTCATTCTGGCTATGAAGATAATCGAGGCAGCCGACAGTTACCCCGCAGCTGCATGGATTTATGATGGCACTGTCAAGAAAATGAGCCAAAATGACACAGTAGCTGGCTTTAGCTGCAAATAATGTGATAGGCTGTAGAGTGGTGGTGTAGCAGCTGCTGTCATTGCAGGTAATAGGCAATAAAGAAGCCTGATAGCAATACCTGTCATTTCTTAATGGCTGACTTCACTGAAGAGCTTTCGTGGCCTTTAACATGGAGATAATAGAAGATACAACAAATTTTACAGCTTTCACGTTGCATTCATAATTTATCTTGAGAGTACTACCCCAACAAGGACAACAGTTGTCAGCCTGAGAAAGTACAGAACTGCCTTTGAATTGTGAGAGATTGTCTATTATTATCAAGAATGGAATTCAAGCACAGAAAATGCCCTGTGTTCTTGGGCTATGATTTCTGTCCAAATGTGTTTAGTTTATTGTAAATCTACTCTGGTGAATATTTTGGATGGAACACCTCACTGAGTGATTTACTCCCTCTACCAGCAAAGAGCATATACGTTTTTCCAATAATATGGAAGCTTTGTATTGAGTAGAGTTTTGCGTAGAATGAGCTATAAACCAATGAAAAATGGCCTGCCTGCTTTCTGAAACTACATTAGTTGAGGGCAAAATGATGAATTTTAAAATATAGTGCATCTAATTTTCAGATGAATATGGAAACACCCATTGGTTTTATGCTGATTTTTAAATTTTGTGGTTGATGGTAAGAATAGTTGGTAAAAGCAGGGTAAAGTAGCCTGATGAGTATCATATTTGCATATTTGCCTCATTCTGTTTTTAATGTTTTTACTTTTTACCATAAAGGGATATACCTTTTATTTATTTTCCAAAGAGTTAATCGCACAAGACAATGGATAATATAAATTTATTAAAGTTGAATTTCATTAATTCTTCATATTGTCTCCTTTATATTTTGGCATCCAGCATTATTAAAACACTTTTTTATTTCTAAGTACTTTCTCACACTCTTTCACATGATAAAAACGTGCAGTTGAGGGGCATTGTTAGGCAAACTTATTTGTAGTGGAGTATAGGAGTGATGTGTAATTTACAGAGTTTATTACTGTATGATTTTGTTATCCAAAGCATCATACTAGATTTTTAAAACAACAAAATGTGAAACCAAAGAACTAGGAATCTAGTAAGTGATAGAAGACATGAGCACAACATTTTTAATCTAAATCAGAATATGATGAATGTATAACAGACACATTTCAGAAGTACAGCACAGGACCACATTGGAATGCAAGCTTATTTTATTATTTACAAAATGAAATATATGCACTGTGAGTAAACTTCTCTTGTTCCTGGATAAAAACTTGGGCAAATCCCATATATCTTTCTCTTGTGTTTAGGTAATAATCTTTTTTATGGTCACTGTAATTTTCAAGTACAATATAGATCTATTTCTATCAAATATAGAAATCTGGCCCTGAAGAATAATGCAAATTACCAACATGACTACCATTAAATCATCTCCACCCTAGCTATTAGCAATGGGACAGAATATGGTTATTTTCTCATTCCACACTTATCACCAGCTGTTACAGTGATTTCCGACCCCTCCCGTGATAGGATTATAAGACAGGGAGGACTGAGGGGAAGGAGATCTTCTTACCAAAGTAGGAGGAAGATTAAATTTACGTTTGTTTAGGTTGTTGTAGATTCCTCAAAGATTTCTATTTGTAGATCTGATTAGCTATGACAAACACTTCTCTGTTCTAGATGTTGCTTGTACATCTTTCCACAGTCCCTAGAAATTGCTGCTGGGGTCATTCTGTCCCTCTAGGCAATGCTATTATACAGAATCACGGATGACCACAGTCTGGCTTTTCCCCATGAATGACACACCTGCAGTCATGTGGAACTCTCAAACCTCATGTGTTCTAGCAACCTCTGGGAGTTCAGGTCCACTTAAGTGCAGGAACAACTCTTGATCTCCTGCTTTGTCATCAAACCAGCATATCACTCAATCACTATATTTTTAAGGAGGGCAGTCTGACCCCAGTCTACCATGCCACTCCACCAACTGCAGGGTTCATGGGTTAAGTCTCAGTGTATCCTTGATAAAGCAGAGAGAAATCCTTTAGCTGTCCCCACTCATGAGGTGGGACTCATACCTCTTCAACAGCACTCTACAAAAATACTCTGCACAAACTTTGTTCTAACCCTTTTAAATATTCCTTGGTTGTCAAAATCACGCTACCCAGTTCTCAAGGGGTGACAGTAAATGGATAAAAACATATTTTAGTTATTGTAAAGACGTAAAGGCATTATAGTTAGTTCCTGAGGTATCAGAATGGCTAAATGCACTGAAAAGGATAAAACAGTCCCATTGCTTCCTATAAAGGTGCCACAAATAGAGAAGACAAAGATAAGTTTTGGGTTATTTTCTTTGAGCATCTTCTATTTTATAGCTATTACATCTTGCCACCTCAGTACAAATTTTAAAGAAACAGAGAGTAAAAAGAGGGAAGTAAAAAATATTCTGGGACTTAAGGGTGGTGAGCGAGAGCACATCAGTTGGGAAAATCAAGAGAAGCTACATAGAAATGGCTTGAATCCAAAATGTTGACAGGTACAAATATTTACAAGTACAGAGCTATTTATGCTGAACTCAGTTTCTGTAACTTAAACTTCAAAAACCCAGATAAAACACTCATTTACATAAATCTCTAAAGCAAAGTTACTCTTGACATTAATAGTTTATGAGTTTAAAAAACCCCTACGAAGAGCTGTTTTATTGCCTAGATTTATACTACTATGCTCATTAGGTAATCTTTATACATACATAGTTGTCTGAAAACTATGATTCACTCTCAGCTTTGTTTTTCAGGGATTAGAAAAACATTAGGGTCATTTTGAATGCAGAATATCATTCTATTTCCATAACCAAATACTCCTTATAATATTAGATATATTTCTGCAACTAACTAAAAAAAAAAATCTTTCTATTTAGAATTTCCATTCAATATTATTTGCATTAGACCTTTTATGAATTTAGACAATTTAAGTGCCTGTCTTATATTTGCATCTGTTTTGTTTCTCCTGGACATTATTTTCCACGTACCAGTCCCCACTGTTACTAACAGGATAAAGGCAAAACTCCTTGGCCATGCTTTTAAGATCCTATTTTCTTCTGCCTCCAGCCTCATTTGTAGCTCCATCCTTTGGTCCCCAACATTTCTCTTCCAAATATGATAATCTTCTTATAGTTTCCGACAAGAAATATTTCCTTATCTGCATTTGTTGTAAATACGATCACCTCTTCCACCCCCTTGTTACTGGATCTTTCAGTTGTTTAGATAGCACGCTTAGATGTGATCCATGATTCCCCTACACCTAAGCCTTTATTATAACAACTTTTAAAGTTTTATAGTTGGTTATTTATTGTCTGCATCCCCTAATTAGGCTTTAAGTTTTTTGAAGGAAAGAAAATATACTGTTCACTTTGTTTTCTTAGCACTAGCATGGTATCTAGTACAAAGTTGAAACTTAATAAACAATGGTAGAATGAATGATGCATTAGTTAATAAGCAACACAGAAAATAAACTTGCTGTATTTTAGAAAGTAATATCCATTGTACATTAAATTCTAATTTTATTTCAGCAATTTTAGGTATTAAGTCTGCATCCCATTACTATAATTCTGAGACAGGAATAGTTTGAGGATTTTAAGTGTTTTTTTTTTTTTTACAAATATTTATTATGGTTAAATTGTCTCTTAAAGACTACAGTAAATATTTTTAAATGTTAGATGAGGATTAATATGTGAATAGTGTATTTTAGATATACTAGCTTAAAAAACCTTAAAGCATCAAGTTGATGCTTGAGGATTCTTACATCTTCCTTGTCCTTTTGAAAGAACTATAAATTTGGTCTTTAAGCCTTAGAATTTTTTTTTTATTAAATTATTTTAGCAAGGATATTCTCAAATGTGTGTGTGTACACACAGAGAGAGAGAAAGAGGAGAGGAGAAAGACTTTCTGTACATGAACAGATAGAAAGGGGAGGGAAGAGATAGATTGACAAAACTATGTAGGTGTTTTTATTTTCCAGTGAATTAGAAGAGTTTGCAACACCAGCAATACAACAATCTTGAGCAAACCCCTCTGTGGTTTTCTGATGGAAAATAATAGGCAGGATTCATTTCCATATGGGAAGCTAAGAGATAGCAGTCTTTATCTCTCCATTTCATATAGGCTTTCTAATTGTGTATTGCTCTTGAGAAGTTTTAGTTTTAAGATGACATTTCCACAACTCAAAAGAATTCTAAGATGATACTGAATACCCTTTACCTTTCCTCCCCCATTGTATTGTAAGGAACTGAATTTTAAGATTAGAGAGTTCATTCCAATTAGGGAAACTAATGAGGATAGTAATCCATGAGGATATCAGGAGTGTATATGAGGGGTGTGTGAGGATATCAAAATATAGATAGATAGATAGATAGATATGAGAATATCCTCATATCTATCATCTTTCTCCTCATTACAGAGTTGGGTGATAGTAATATTAATCAATTATAAAGTCAAGAAAATTTGCACTTTTCTATAAAAATACATAATGTTAATAATGGAATTAATTGTATATGGGAATGGTTTTTTGATTTGAAGATATAAGTAGCACTAGGATTTCTTGTAGCTACTAACTATTTAATGCTGTAGATGTAAATATTACTTGATAAAGTTGCTGAATATTACTGATGTCCATCTGGACAATTATTTCTAAGCATTTAATATTACTGTTACATTATTTCAAATATTTCGTTGGCATGTTCCTGGAAAATACCTTTGGGCCACTATGTCAACCTTCTTCCTCTTTAATAACCTTGTCTTTTCTGTCATGACTCATCATGGTACTTGTACACCAGGCACTCACTGTACAAGACACACTAAACGTTACAGGTTCAATTTTTCTTGCATTGCTGCTTAGATCAAAAATAAGCTAAGCTATTACATTAAGCACAAGTGGCTTATTTAATAGATTATTGGTCTGCTAGGATCATCTTTTTTCCTACCTCATGCATGCACAGTTTTGCACCTGAGAAATATTAAAAGAGCAGAGGAATGTACCATAAATTATTATAGTGATTTATTCTTTTTTGCAGTGCCCTGACCTCATATACTAAATTGTTCTCTCCTTATAAAATAGTAAATCCTAAACTAATCCCTTAATTTCTGCATTATATTTTATCCAGTGCCACACAGTGTAGCAGTTGAGTATTTCTAATCTTCATAATATTATTCCTTTCATTTTGAGGACAAATTTTATATGATAAATATTTAATATATTAATTTTTAAGTCAGCACAGAACTAGGCATTTGCCATTGTGAAGAAAGTACTGAAACATATTGATTTTCATTGCACTTACTTTGCAGAACGCTTTGCAAATAGCAACGTACATAATTGTCATAACAACCCAGTGAAACAGGCTTTATTTTTAACTCTACTTTATAGGTGTTGTAACTGAGGCATAGAGAGGTTAACTAACTTCCCAAGGTGAGAACAGGAGAAGTCACAATAAAATGGCCTGCCTCTGAAGGCCATGCTCTTAACTATTTTATGTACCATATACATTCCCATAATTGGTGATATATCATCCATACATTAACAATATTAGTCGCCTTTTTTATATCTTTAATATTGATTATGATGCCTTGATTTACATTATTAATTTCAAGCATAATAAAAATACATTTCCAGAAAAATTAACTAGTATTTATAAGATGACCTTACTAGGGGTGCCTGGGTGGCTCAGTGGGTTAAGGCCGCTGCCTTCAGCTCAGGTCATGATCCCAGGGTCCTGGGATCGAGCCCCACGTTGGGCTCTCTACTCCATGAGGAGTCTGCTTCCCCATCTCTCTCTCTGCCTGCCTCTCTGCCTGCTTGTGATCTCTGTCAAATAGATATATAAAATCTTTAAAAAAAAAAAAAAAGATGACGTTACTAAATTAAAACTGATTTTTTAAAACAAATCCCATGTTTTTCACTTTGTATCACATTACCTTCAGAGTCAGCTCTGGTCTCACTTGCAATAGATACTCTTTAGTCCCTAAACTTTGGGACCTTGGTACTGTAGTGCAAATAATAATCAAAATAGTTGAGGTACAAAACAATCTCAAGAAATACACATGTGTTAGAGTGAATTTGTAGGTAAAGTCTATTTTTATAAAACTTTAATTTGATCATAAATGTGATCATTAAAAACACAAGTGCCTGAAAATGGGCACTAGTGATTTGGACATGAGCTTTTATATTCATGCAAAAACAGGAAGTGACACTTTGAGCTTTATGAGATATGTGAGTAGAAGAAACTGACTTAAACTACATCCTCAGGGAAATGGAGAAGTTTTTTTTCCTTAATAATGATCAAGATTAAAGTGTATTTTTAAAATAATATTATAGTGACACCATTATTATTTTTGTCAGTATTGGGCCAATTTAACTTTTTCTAGCACTTTGCTTCCTAATATTCTGTCATAATATTTTATTACCCTACCATATATAGTTTAGGTTCTTGTGAGAAGAAAAATGGCCCCAAGTATGTTCATCTCCTAATCTCAGTAATCTTGAACCATACCTTATATGACAAAAGGAACTTAGCATGTTATTGATGTTATAGACCCTCAAATGGGGTGGTTATTATGGATTATTTGAGTGGGCCCAATTTAAGCACACTTTTTCTTAGGTGACAAACTTTTCCAGGTATGGTCAGACAGAGACATATTCATGAAAAAAAGCTCAGAGATGCAACATGAAAAGGATTTAACCTGCCATCAATAATTTTGAAAACTTGAGAAAAGGACCAAGAACCAAGAAATATAGGAAACCTCTAAAGCTACAAAAGGCAATAAAATATTCTAGAGTCTACAAAGAATGACCATAATCCTTCAGGCACCTTGATTTTGGCTCAGTGAGACATGTTGGACTTATGATTAATAGAATCATAATATAATAAAATTATATTGTTGTAAGGCACTTAACTTGTGGTTATTATAGCAGTAAAGGAAAATTAATATAATTATGTTATTTTGTAGTTCATCTGACAATTTCAATTTTAAACTGGAATATTTAGTCTATTTATATTAGTTGTAGAAACTTATTTTTAATAAAAATATTGTCCATATAATTTAAATTATATGAACATTTATTTATTTATGTATTTTCTTATTTGGAAGGGTTTTTCTACTATCAAAGTTAATAAACCATGAGAGAGGTCTTGCTATTTGTACTTAAAAATACCTCTTTATTGAGGTATAAATGACATGTAAAATTATAATTATAATTATAAATTTGTGTTTTACTTTTTATCTTCTTATTGATTTATTTTTCATACATATGTTGATTTTTATATATCAACTTACTTATTTTCTTGTTTTGGTTTTTTTTTGTATTTTTGTCCTTCTTTCCTGATTGTAGTTGGCTTTATTAAGGTTTTTATTTAATTGCCTTTCTTCCCTTCTATTACAGAGAACCTATATGTTCCTATGGTTTTCATATTAATTTATTATTTTTTTAAAAGTCAAATTAATCTTGCATCTTTACCTCAATCTGGAACAATCCAAACAAAGTATTTTTGCACTAATCAACTCAAACTCATTATTCTGGTTACAATTCTATAGTGTTTTAAGTTCTATCATGTTTTCAAATATCCCCCAAATTGTTTATTACTGTCATTGTGATTCTAATACAGCTACTGATTGTTTTTCCATACGGCTAGCATTTTTTTTTTCTATAATGGTTTCTCTCAGCTCACTCTTTCCTTGTAGATTTAATTTCCTTCTTACCAAAGTCTATCCTTTAACAGTTCTAGAGTGTGTTCACTGTAGAAAAAAATCAACTAAACACAAAAGAAAGCAGTAATGGAGGAAATGAGGAGCAAAAACAGTATAGGATATATGAGAAAAAATAACAAAATGGCAATGGAGCATCCTTCCTTTATCAGTAATTCCATTAAATATAAATGGATTAAACTTTGAAATAAAAAAGTTAAATTGATAGAATGGATTTGAAAGATCCAATTTAGATATCATCATATATTGTCCAAATTCATAGAATGTCTAACATTGAGAATGAACCCTAAGGGAGACTATGGACTCGGAGTGATCATTATGTGCTAATATCGGATGCAATAATAGTAGTACTTAGGAAAATAAATAGTTGTAAACATCCACATTGAAGAAGAATAGCTCAAATCAATAACCTAACATTGACAATAATATATACATTGAAGTATTAGAAAATAAAATCCAAAATGAGCATAAAGAAAAAAATAGTAAAGACTAAAGATAAATGAATTAGGGAATAGAAAACAATAAGAAACAAGTTCAATAAAACCAAAAGATGCTCCTTTGAAAAGATTTTTAAGAAAATAAACTTTTATCTATTCTGAAAAGAGAAAAAAAAAAGATGTAAATAACTAAAATGAGAAATCTAAGTGAGAGCATTACTACCAACTTTACAGAAATGAAAAGGTTTATAAGAGACTATTATGAATGTTTATATGCCAACAAATTACATAATCAAGATGAAATAAATGAATTCCAGAAACACACAAGTTACTCAAACAGATTCAAGAAAAAAATAGAGGGTTGCCTGGGTGACTCAGTGGGTTAAGCCTCTGCCTTTGGCTCAGGTCATGATCTCAAGGTCCAAGGATCAAGCCCCGCATCAGGCACTCTGCTCAGCAGGGAGCCTGCTTCCCCCTCTCTCTCTGCCTGCCTGTCTGCCTACTTGTGATCTCTGTCAAATAAATAAATAAAATCTTAAAAAGAAATAAAGAAAAGAAAAGAAGAAAAAAATAGAAAATCTAAAAATTCTTTAATAAGAGATTTTATCAGTAGTCAACCTCCTAAGAAAGAAATGTCCAAAACCAGATAACTTCACTGGTGGACTCTATCAAACCTTTAAAGAATTAATACCAATCCTTCTCAAACTCTTCCAAACAAAAGAAGAAAAGAGAACACTTCCTCATTTATTCTCTGAGGCCCTTATTACCTTATTACCAAAGCCAAATAAAAATATCACAGAAAAATAAATTCCCTGAATAAATCTTAACAGAATTGTAAAGAATTCTCCACAAAACACACCAAATCCAAAAGCATATTAAAAGTATACACATCATGGGGTGCCTGGATGGCTCAGTGGGTTAAAGCCTCTGCCTTCAGCTCAGGTCATGATCCCAGGGTCCTGGGATCGAGCCCCACTTTGGGATCTCTGCTCAGCAGGGAGCCAGCTTCCCCTCCACCCCCGCCCTGCCTGCTTCTCTGCCTACTTGTGATCTCTCTCTGTCAAATAAATAAATAAAATCTTTTTTTAAAAAAGTAGTATTATACATAATGACCAAATGAAACTATCCAAGGAATGGAATGGTACTTCAACATTAGAATATCAATCAATATAATACACTACTTTAACAGGATGAGAGAAAAAATCATGATTATTACACAAGATGCAGAAAAGGCACGTGACAAAATCCAATATTCTTTTGTGATTAAAAGAAGGGGAGCCTAGGAATTAAAGGGGATTTTTTTTTATTTTAAATTTTTTATAAATATATATTTTTATCCCCAGGGGTACTATGAAGGGGATTTTCTTCATAAGATAAAGGGCATTTATGAAAAACCCCCAGGTAATAATATACTCAGTAGTAAAAGAGTGAAATCATTCTAAGAGAATCAGAAACAAGAAAGGATGACTATTTTTACCACTCCTGTTACATATTTTACATAATGGAATTTCTAGGTAGAACAGTTACATAAAATAAGTAAGAGGTGCAATAAGAAATCAATCTCCACTCACAGATGAAAAGATACTACATATAGAAACAACAACAACAACAACAAGCAAGACAAAGAATTTACAAGAAAGCTACTAAAGTTAATAAATGAATTTAACAAAGTTACAGATTACATCATCAACATACACAAATCAGTTGTAATCAGTAATAACAATCCCAAAAGAAAATTAAGAAAATAATCTTATTTATAACATATAAAAGATTAAAATAACTAGGAATAAATTTCATCAATGAGATAAAAGTCCTATGTCCTCCAAACTATAAAACATTAGTGAAAAAAAGTTAAAGAAGTCCTAAGTAATTGGAAAGACAACTAACATTCAGGAATCCTAATATAATACTGTTAATTTGTTGATTGAATAGTCAATACAATCTACAATGCAATCTACAGATTCAGCACAATGTCTATCAAAATTCCAATAGTCCTTTTTGCAGAAATAGAAAATCTGACCCTCAAATTCATGTGAAGTTCCAAAGTGCCCTGAATAGACTAAACATTCTTGAAAAAGAAGAATAAAGTTGGAGGATTCACTGTTCCTAATTTCAAACTTTACTACAAGTTACAGCAATCAAAACATTGTGGTCCTTGTCATAAGGATAAATATATAGACCAATGGAAGAGAAATTTGAGTTCATAAATCAACACATGTATCTATGGTCAATTGATTTTCAGCAAAGATACCAAGTCCATTCAGTAAGGAAACAATAGTTTAGCACCATTAACAAATGGTGCTAAACATCTGGGTAGGTAGATTTTAATATGCAAAAAAACCCCAAAAAACAGACCTCTACTTCAGAGCACATATAATGATTAACCCAGTATGGACAAATAGATTAACATAAGGACTAAAACTATAAAACTCTTAGAAAAAAATCATATGAGCAATCTTCATGACCTTAGAGTTGGCAACAGATTCTTAGGTAGGACACCAAAAGAATGAGCAACAAACAAGAAATAGAAAAACCGAACTCCACCTAATTAGAAACTGTTCATCAAAAAAATTATGAAGAAAATGAAAAAAGTAACCTATAGAATGGGATAAAATATTCAAAAGTTATATATCTAATAAGGGTTAATGTCCTAAAGTTTAAAATCTCTTACAACTCAATAACAAGAAGAAAATAATTTTTTATGGGCAAAAGACTTTCATAGATATTTTTTCAAAAACATATACACAAGCAGCCAATTATCACATGAAAAGATGCTTGACATCATTAGACATTAGGGGAATGTTAATGAAAACCACAATGAGATAGGACTTCATATCTATAAGGATGCTTAGAACTTCTTTTAAAAATTAAAAAACAGGATGCCCTGGGTGGCTCATTTGGTTAAGTATCGAACTGTTGATTTGGGCTTATGTCTTAATCTTATGGTTGTGAGTTCGAGCACCACACTGGGTTCTGCACTAGGCATGGAGCCTACTTAAAAAATAAAAAAATAAAAAATAATAAAAAATAAATGTTGGTGGAGATGGCAGAAATTGGAATCCTTGTACATTGCTGGTAGCTCTGTAAAACGGTGAAGCCACAATGGAAAATAGTTCAACAGTTCTTCAGAAAGTTAAACAGAATTATTGTATGATTCAGCAACTCCACTCTTAGGTATGTACCCCAAGGAACTGAAAACAGGGATTCAAGGAAAATATTTCTACATTTATGTTCACTACAGATTGCTTAATGTAGCTGAAAGTTGGAAACAAAAGTGTTCATCAAAAGATGACAGATAAATAAAATATGAAAATATATACATAATGTATGTGATATATACATAAAATAGAATGTTATTCAGCCTTGAAAAGGAATGACATTTTTATACATGCTACAATATACATGAACCTTAGAAACATTATATTGAGTGAAATAAGCCAGAGAGAAAGGGCAAAAATAGTATGATGCCACTTACATGAAATATCTAGCACGGGCTAACTGATAAATATAGGAAGTATATTTGAAGTTACTAGAGACTGAAGGAAGAGGGAGATTAATTATCACTTAATGGGTCAAGTTTTTTGGGGGGTGATGAAAAGCTTAAAAATACATAATAGTGATGTTTACATAACATTGTACATGTAATTAATACCACTGGTTTGTACACTTAAAATGGTTAAATTAAAAATTTCATAATATATACATATACATATATACCACAATAAAAATATTTAAAATAACTTCACACACAAACATGATTGTGTATCTATGAAATAATTTTAGTGGATAGAGAAGACTCTTCAGGAGAGTGGACACAGGAAATTGCACCGTCAAGTGGATTTTAATTTTATCTTTATAATTTTGAACTAATTTTTATAAAGAAAATTATATAACTTAAAACATAATTTTTAAGACAAAATTGTATATTGGATAATTTTGTGAACCACAATATAGGTCATTTATTATTCCTATACCATGAATTTAATGATAAAGGAAATGGAATTAAAAATAAAGCCTCTACAAAATTTTCTTTTCTGCTTTTATTGTACTTTTATACTTAT
Source organism: Mustela lutreola (assembly GCF_030435805.1). NCBI lineage: Eukaryota > Metazoa > Chordata > Mammalia > Carnivora > Mustelidae > Mustela > Mustela lutreola. The sequence continues at coordinate 117,602,069 of NC_081294.1, forward strand.
TGATATATGGTCTTTATTACTTTGATTTATTCAGTGTTTACTGAGCATGTACTGAATGCCAAATCCTGTACAGGAAATTTTCACATCTGGCATCTCATTAAGAAGGAAGTATGAGATATATAGAGAGAATTTGATTTCTTACAAAATATCACTTGACTCTTCCATTCAGTCCCTAGTATTGGCTATATTTTCATTTTGTCTCTGGATTTCTATGAAGGTAGATAGGTTTGAAAGCTGCCACATAGATTCATGTATTAGAACTAAGTCATTTGGCCAAAATCATTCACTGTGAGTTTTAGATAAATCTGACGTTTTCAAAATTTGTTTAAGATGGCAAGAGAAATTGAGAAATCTCATACTGATTTGTATTAATTTGTAACGTTCTCTGTGGAACTTAAGGCACACTGTTCAGGAGGTAATAAATGTCCCCCTTTAAATAGGTCTTGTATGTCCTCAAAAGATAGAGATTAAATTAGTCACCATCAATACTTACACATACAGACGAGAGGCCAGGACAAATGATTACTAGTCTTCCACTCACATAGTAAGATGTACCATTAGAGTTGGAACACCTTTAAAAATAGAATTTAAATATTTTATTATTTATTTGAGAGAGAAAGTGCACAAGCAAGGGGAGACGCAGAGGGAAAGGGACAAGTAGGCTCCCTGCTGAGCACAGACCTGGCACAGAGCTAGATCCCAGGACCCTGCATGACCAGAGCCAAAGGCAGACAGTCAACTGAATGAACCACCCAGGCGTCCCTTAAAAACAGAGTTTAGAAAGAATTTAAGAGTTTTTTTTTTAAACAAAAAGTTTTTTTTTTAAAGAAAGAATTTATAGTTTCACCTTCCTTTTTATGGAGAAGGAAGCACAGATGCTGAGAGGGCAGGCTCAGATTAAACAGCTGCCTCCTGAGGGCAGAATGAGGACACTAAGGCTGAATGTTGGAACCATGATGATTTACCATTCTACATTTATGTGTATTACATCCCTGTGAACATGATACTTACAAATTAAGACACAGCAAAGCTAAATGGGGAAGGAGTATCATAAGAAACCGATGATTTTTTTTTAATAGAGCCAAAGTTTCATATACAATTCTTCTGAGACAAAGAATGTACAAAGAAACAATATGTTTAACCATTTAGACCATCTTTCCATACCATGCTTTTTTATTGCTAATGAAGATCATGTGTGCATCAGGTGTCTCCTTTGTTTTCTGTGGGCAACACAACTCCTGGATTTAGGTTGCTCTAGTCTTCCTTATTAGTAGGCACAGAATTAAAGTGAGTGTGCAGAGAAAAAAAAAAAAGACTAACTAGGGTTTGGTATGAGTAATTCTAAGTCAAATAATGCTAAATTGTTTCTTTAGCTGTTATTCTAATAGTTACATGAAAGATGGAGAACCAGGTCTTGACACATTGTTCTGACTTCACAGTATCCCGCAGCACGGATCTAGGGGATGGTTTTAAAGTGACGGATCTCCTTGTGACAGCTAAATGCCAAGGCTGTGGTTTTGAAAATATAAAACCATTATATATTTTTTCTTTATCCCCTTCCCCGCGATTTTATCTTCTGCTTCTCCTGCCCAATTTACAAGATTCTAAGCTTCCAAGACAGAGTGAAAAAAAAAAAAAAATGGCCTCAACGAGCACAGATTTTCATTATTCATATTTCATAAGGCAAAAATTAGCTGGCACAATTGTGTAGTGAATATAGCAAGAGGTGAATAAACAAATATAATCAGATTTTTAAAATTTGTGTGACCATCTCTAATAATATTTTGCATAGATATTCTTTCAAGGTGGAGGTTAAAAGCGCCAACTGAGGAGAGAAGATTTTCAGTGTCAGTGAAGTTAAAACATGTCAGCAGCAGTTCCTTCTGTGAATATTGTCTCACATGAAAGAAAGGATGGATTGAATTCATATCTGAAACAAGACAAGATTTTCCATCTGACCTCATTATGTGTTTCTCTGGAGTGCATCCCTGGGTTTCTGCCGGAACTGCAATGTGTTGTGTGGAAACCAAATATAAAATAGCTCAGTACTGCCGTAACAGACGTATCTTAATAAGATGGGGTATTTATTGTTTTGCCACAGTCATCTCTTAACTCAAAAAGTCATAATGATGTGCTGGATCCCTTTGTTAAAGCAATCCCCTTAAGTGAAGGCATGTACTAATGAAAGGGTTTATGCTGCACGGCTGGAAGCAAAGATGAAGTAGCATTACTGTAGATCACAGGGATTTATATTGAGGATTTTTTATGGAAAGATTTTTAAAAACTCGACCGTTGTATCCTCATAAATAATTAAACATACAAATTATCACTGTTATAATACAGCCAGTTTTCCTTTTTGTGAGCATTAGTAATCAATTCAAGAATATACTGCTTTAAAGGGATTTATAGCATTTTTCGTTGTTCCTGATCATACTGGAAAATCATTCAGAGATCAGAAATAATAGAAAACTTTCCCCTAGATTAACCTCATGCTCCAAAGAGAGAAATTTCCTATATAGTACCCTATCATAAAGAAAGCCATCTTGTTTTTTTCTGTTTTATTTGTACAAAGGCTTCTTTGTATATATGTGTATATGTGTTTGCATTTTTCATACTAATGGATAAAGAAACATGTCATTGTTTATATTATTAGTGTGTTTTTATTTTCAAGATATAATCAGTGCAGGAAAAATATGACGGCTTCCAAATCTACTATTATTAAAATATATTTCAGTACCCTCTAAGTTGTCCCATAATTATCAGTATTACCTAAAAATTAATCAGCGGCAGTAAACTATTAAAAAGAAGTCATTACATATATTTCTCTGTACATAGATGAAGATTTAAATATAAAGTCCATGGAGTAAGCTGTACTCTTGGTGAAATTAATATCAATCTGTATCTATTTATACTTAATAATTTGACACAGTTTTAATTTTTAGTTGCCATGACAACTCATTGTTACATCAAAGTCCCTGAATTGTACATTTCATAAAGCAGTAAATACCAAGCTATACAACCTTTGAATAAGTTAATTTGGACGTTAATTTGGACAAGTTTTGAGGATTTGACGGAATCATTTGGTCAATATTCGGTATAGACTATAAAAATTTCTGGCACATAATGAAACTTTTAAATTTACTACCTGAGGAAAATTCCTCTTTTAGAAACAAATGCCATGTGATGTGTGACATGTTTACTTTGTGTAGAAATAACTATTGCATTAAAAAGTGGACCTTTCTGAAATACATATTGCAACCCAGGCATTTTGCTTAATGTTGGGAATGCAGAGATTAGTCCACCATTCAGGAGGTCACCTGTCAAATACTTAATATGGAGCAGTTGTGAGAAACTAAATTAAACATTTACATATGCAATAGCCCACCTTCTAGGAGTGGTGCCTAATCCCCTACCCTTGAGACACAATGACTGGTTTCCAAATAATAAGAGAAAAAATAGTAATTTTGCAGTGGAGAAACCTGAGAAACATGACCTTAACTGAACAATGAAAGCTAACATTGTCAGGTATGTCCCATAGCTACCATTTCTCTCTGACATGGGGTTAAGAAAGGATCTTCACCCTCCAGGTATTATTCCAAAATTTCTAACCCCAGACTAATCTAAGAAAAACACTGGATAAACCTAGACTGGGTGACAATTCTGCAAGATACCTACCTCTGTTCTTCAAGACTCTGGAAAGACAACTAAGAAAGACTGAAATGTTTTCACAGACCAGAGGAGGCTGGGAAACCATGACAACTAAATGATATGTGGGTCTCTGGATTGGATCTAGAACAGAAAGAGAACATTCAGAAAGACTGGTAAATGTGAATAAAGTCTAGAGATCAATTAAAAAATGAAACAATTCACATATAACTTTAAAGTCTAACAAAGTGCTCTATTTAACTAGACAAGAAGAACTATGGTTTCATCAATGGCAAGTCAATTATAAACTATTTAGTGGTCAAGAATGAGTCAACTCAGCATTTCATGTAGCCAGACCAGTGTCACACAGTGTCAGAGATTACAGCATGTGAGTACATAATAAAGGATCTTAAAACATCATCAGCCAGTGGTTTGTAAACTATTTTCTGCAGGACACTAGAAACTTCTGAGAGAGTAGTGCAGATTAGTGGGAAGGCATCGCATTAGCCACAGCCCATCTCCAATTCAACTACACTAACGTAGAGTTACATAATTGTTATCCGTGGTTTACAACAAAACAGAAGAAAATCAGTATGTGAATCAGATATCCAGGTAAGTTGTTTATTCAGCTGTAATGGGTATGTGAATCATTGGGCATCTTATTAAAAGCACACTCTAATTTAATAGATCTAGGATGTGGCCCAAGTTTCTGCATTTCTAACAAGTAGTACACATCTCACTGATTGTCAGAGAACAACACCTTAAGTGGGGAGCAGAATCTAAGATCAAATATTTCAACTGCTTTCTTACCCATAAATTTCATAGAGGGAACTTTGCTATTACTTTTAAGAGTTTTGTGAACTTGACTAAAATAAAACAATCCTTCGCAATTAGCTAGATTTGAGTTAGATAAATTACAAAAGTTGAGTTTTCTGAGCTATAGTCCTGCTCAATCCTGATCCTTTTATACCCCTAATCTTACTCTTGTTTATTGTAACAAATCCTAGACCCTTGACCTTATCCAACCAATTTCCCTAGACCATGTGCTCATGCATCTCATTGTATAACCAGTTATTTTACCAATGAATTGGCCAATTGCATTTTATTATATTCCATTCCAAGCTCAGTTTCAGGTAGTATAAACTATTAATTACATCTTTATTTAAAAAAGAAAATAAAGTGAATATTTGGGACTTTTACAAACTCATGCTTTTATATTTCTTGTGGGCATTGGCCTCACATTTAAAAATGTTGACTTTATGTTGACTCATTACATTCTCTATAGGATGGTTCCAAGCTTTCTGTACCCTCAAAGTCCAAATTTTATTTCAAAACATTTAACACTCAATTTTATTTTCTGCTTTTCAGTAATGAGATTCGTAAGCTCCAAACATCTTTCTCTCAATCCATGTACTCCCTCAAACTACTGAACATTTCTTTCAGAACTATATAAATATCCGATCCATTTTGAGTGAGTATCACTATCTATCCTGACTAAAATTGTTCTCCACAGAGGTCACCAACCACCATGTGCCAATTCCAATGACATTCTCTTTGCTCAATTCAGCATCCAACACTATGGGGGAGAGGCTTTTAGGAATACTTGTGGGTTTCTTCAATTTCAGATTGCTTTGAGAGAACCTGTCCTATTTGCTTTTTTTCTCACTTTTACTGGAAAATACAGTAGTTTGCAAAAATTTGGACCTCTAAAATCCAATTACCTGGTTTTGCTTGTTGTTGGTGATGTTTTTTAAAGATTTTATCCATTTATTTGACAGAGATCACAAGTAGGCAGAGAGGCAGGCAGAGAGAGAGAGAGAGAGGAGGAAGCAGGCTCCCTGACAGGCAGAGAGCCTGACGTGGGGCTCGATCCCAGGACCCTGGGATCATGACCTGAGCCAAAAGCAGAGGCTTTAACCCACTGAGCCACCCAGGCGCCTCCGTATTACCTAGTTTTGATTCTTTACCATTTTCTGGCTTTATGAGTTTGAGCAGGTTGTTTCATTTTATGTGTTTTAATGTTTTTTTTTTTAATGTGAATCTATAGAATCACAATATTGGCTTCTAGCTCTAATGGTTGTTTTATGGATTAAACAGGTTAATATACACAAAGTGACTAGAATTATGTCCAACAGTGAGTGCTAGACAAATGTCAATTAGTCCTATTATCTCTCTGTAGCCGTTCTTTTGGATAGTTTATCTACCCTCATTTCATCAACCATTTCTATATAGCATCCCACCTCTATGTGTATTTCTAGCATGTGACATGTGAAGCTGGACAATTCTTTATTGTAAGGAGCTGTCCTGCACACAGCAGCAAGGTTAGCAGTATCACTAGCCTTTACCCCCTAGAAGTCAGTATCAACCCTGGTTTTAACACAAAAAATTATCTCCAAACATTGCCATATATCCTCTGGGGATCAAAAATCACCCCTAGGTGAGAACTACTGTTATAATCTCTTTCTGTCTAAGGACATCTTTCTATGGATATTTCTGTTGCCTCAACATATATCCAAAGGTGAATTTACCATGTTCTTTCTAGACCAGTTTTATGTATTGTTCTACTCACTTTTCTAAGTAACCAAGATGGAAAACACATAAATCTTTATTTTTCTCTCTTGAGTTCTACAGTTAATCTAGTAAATTGTGTTGAATATGCAATTCCAGTATTTTTTTTATTTTTTATTTTTATTTTTTTTTTACCATTTGGCTCTGTGTAATCCCACTCACACCAGAATTGATCCCTCATTCTTTCAGCAGAGTTATGGCAATACCCACCCAGTGGTAGACGTACTCTAGTGACAATGAGACAAAGATCCAATTGTGGACCTTATGTTCTTGTGGAGGAAATAGGTAAGGAACAAGTAAGCAGATAAATGATATGTAAGGCAAATAAGGAAGGGTCAGGGGATCGAAGATGAATTAAAGATAGTGTTTTCATGAGGGTATTAATAGAGACATCTTGGAAAAGGTGGCATTACGGCTATTCCTCTGAAGAGCCTAATGATCCAAAAATTGGGGGATACAGCCACAGAAATAAAAGCAGCAAGTTCAGGGTGTTGACAATTATTCAATGTGTGGGGTGTCTGAACAGGTTAGATGTAAAAAGAAAGACAGAAACGAGATTCTAAAATATACCAACAAAAATTCCTACATATTGGAAAAAATGCAGAGGATGAGATGAATCTAAATCTAAGCTGACGAAATTTTACTATTTGATTTCTCTGATTTTCATATTTTTAACTATTTTGAGGTTTTAGCTGACTGTAAAACTTAATTATGCATTGTGTTGGGGATTGTGTATAACATGTGAATATATTTAACCAAATATATTCATGTATTTTATAAAAATTCTCCATTTTAGAAGTCATACTCAACTTCTAGTTTAGAAGAAAGCCAACATTCATGTTAAGTTCATTAAATTTAGACAATTCTGTAAATAAGAATACATGCTAAGGTATCTCAAAAGCATTTAAAAGGCATAATATTTTCATATGAGTATTAAAATTGTCCATAAAAAACATGTGTTTTAGTCTAATATTATTAAAAGTAGCTTTAAAACTTTAAACTCTGAGACCAGAGAAGTGATTTCAACATAGCAATTGCACATGGCACTGATGTTCTGTAAGTCTTTAACATGTAACGTACTTTTTAAAATTAGCATAGTCCAAAACATTAGCTCTGAATGTAAACAGTGACCAAAACAACAGCTAAAATTAAGGCTGTGTCCATGTTTTGCCTTGAAAACTTATTGTGCCCCTTCAAACTCTCCTTGTCCCTGCTTTAAGAGTTTATTACCTAAACCATTTAATATAATACAACTGAATTAATTCATTAAATACAGTCTAAAAACCTGCCTGGGATAAATTTTGTTCAACCTTTTTGCTTCTTTGTCTTTGTTCTTTCGTTATTCTTTCGTCATCTTTGCATTTTAGACTTGAGACATAATCGAAGAGTTGCGTGTGTTCAATTTCTACAGACAGGGGTGAGTTAAGGATAGAGTGGCAGACCTAATTTAGAAATCTCCTCCTTTTGTATACTTAAGTTAAATCCTTAACTCAATTCTAACATCGAGTTTTTTATTTACAGACGCCCTCATTAGCCGTCTCGCTGTGGAGACAGATACCTTCTTTGCTTCTATTAGTCCCTACCAGATTAAATTACCTGCATCAGGGCACTCTTCCATCTCCACTGGAGCTCAGGTTATATAGCAAAACAACAGTGGTAGGGAGTGAATGGTTATCAAGAGAAAGTTTACTTTCAGTGTTAAGAATTAATTCAGCGGAATTGGTGCAGTGAAAGTGGTAAACACAATCCCCTCACTGTTGTTTGTCAGGGTGTGTTATATCACCCTGGATTGCTTTGTCAATAATCTGCCTGGCCTAAGCTAAAAATCTAAGATTGCTCGGATGACTGACAGGCTGGAGATAGCTGATAATTCTAAGGAATTGGAGGTGTAAAATCTTCAAGGACCATGTCTACAGTATAAATGCCAGGGTATCTCCACATCACTCTGTACTTACAAAGGCAACAGCATTCTTAATGGCAGCCTGTCTGTCCATCAAGTTTGCTACCAGCGGATTTATCCCTTTTTCACTCCTTATCTTCCTTTGCTGTGTTTATTTCGAAACCAGCTGCAGAATAAATTGCCTCTTGTCTTCACCTCCTACACTGAGTACAATGATATGTTCTGTAAAGCTTAAAATCATGGTGTTTTTCAAGCACTCTTTTTTCAGAACACTGACTTCTAATTTTGTTTATGAATATGTATTTTTTCCTCCTATGGAGGATTTTTAGTAGAACATTAAAAATGACTCTTATTTACTTGGTGAATGCTCAGGCTCCAGATAAAGGTGTGTGTATGTTATCTCATACAGAAGAAATAAATAGAATTAAGATAACCGTTTTTGCTACTGCCTTGAATAATTCATTAGATCCATTCTGTTTTAATCAAATCATTAAAATTAGTAATCAGTTTAATAATTTGGAAATATACACAAATATAAATTTATATATAAATAGAAATATATTTTTTAATAAACAATTTTCTAAAATTTAATAAAGTATAAAGTATCCATCTTTTATGCACATCTACCCATTTGCACTTCTCGAACTTATTACTGAGAGGGGAAAAATAGGAATGTATGTCGCTGGGCAGATTTACAGATCAAAATTAGAGTTTGTATAAATTACCCATGTTCTACTTTAACCCAAACACTTCTGTTCTGCTGGGAGGCATGAATAAGCCAATCACTTTGGACATTTTTTATTGAGTTTGCTAAAGATGATTATGCATGTACTATATGAACAATCCCTCTCCCAAAGATGCACCATTATACACTTCCAAAAGGACATGTAAAAGCACATGAGCAATCAATCATAAAAGTCAAAATATGTACCCAAAATATATACACAAAATATGTATGGTGAGTATAGGCAAATTTTTAATATAGATAAAATAAAAACCACCTATGTGTTGGTTACCACTAGAATGGATAGACTGGGCTATATATACTTCTTAATCCAGTGAAATATTACATGGCGACAGAAGCCAAGAAACTACAGCTATGCGTAACACACAGCCAAAGCTCAAAAAAAATGCTGAGCCAAAGAAACCAGATGGATACTCCAAGAATCTGTTCACCTGAAGTTCAAACCTACTCATAACTAGTGAGCTAGAAGGGACATTTGGGACATGGGTTGGGCATGAGGCAATCCCAGGAATTCTGGTAACATCCTGTTTCTTTATATGGATGCTGATTACGTGTTAGGTTTGCTTATATGTTGGGTTAAAATTCATCAAGACGTACGCTTATTATTTGTGAACTTCTCCATATCTATATTAATCGTTCAAAAAAGGTCAACATTTCAAGAGTGGTCCCATTTTTAAACAGTGTTTGCAACTATATACTAAATTATAATTATTAGGCATCTCCCAGGTTCTCTCTAAACAGTGATTTTTGGTTATTTGCAGAGGGAGATACAAGTAAGAAAAAGGGAAGGGAGACTTTAGATAAAGGTAATAATCTGTGAAAAGTATACATGTACCAAATTGGTAAAAGTAACAAAGGGTTCTCTATTAAGCCATTGAAATTACCCCCCCAACACACACTCTCATTTGTGGATATTTAAGTGAAAACTGTGGCCTCCTAAATTGCTAAGCAATGAAGGCAACATTTATCAGTCATTATTTTGCAACATAAAAAAATCTTGGCTTTTCTAATTATTTTACAAGTAGTCATTTTTATTTGATACTATATGCAGGATCAGAAATAGCATTCATTCATTATTCATTCACTCCCAGTATCTTTTGGAGAAAGATTGTGCTAGGGCCCAGAATATGAAAAACAGACTCCTTGCCTTTTCATGGAACACAATGATTTTTTTTTCTTTTCTTTTCTTTTCTTTTCTTTTCTTTTCTTTTCTTTTCTTTTCTTTTCTTTCCCCTCCTCTTCTTCTTTTAAATAAACCTGTCAGCTATACCTATTGATAATTTACATGTTGTGCCATCACAATCCATTGATTGACTAAAAATCAACAATGGTTTATTATTAAAGTATGATACTTTAGAGGTATATTATGCAGCTCAGACTGCTATAACAAAATTCCATAAACTAGATGGCTTAAACAATAGATATGTACTGGACACTTCTAGAGGTGGGAAGTCCAAGATCAAGGTGCTTATTTATTTGGTTTTTGGTGAATGCCCTGTTCTGGGCTTGAAGATGACCAAATTCTCATTACAGCCTCACACAACTGAGAAAAAGCTCTCTAGTTTTCTGGTCTTTTAAGAGCACTAATTCTACCATTAATTACCACTAATTCTATCCACCCCCATGACCTCAACTAAATCCAATAACCCCAAAGGCCCTATCTTGAAATACTAACACATTGGGGTTTAGGCTTCAACATATGAATTGTTGGGGAGGGATAAAGACATTCAGTCCATAATAAGAAGTAATTATTTGGTGATGACATGTTTTAAAAGAACTGTCTTTCCCTGTCTGAGGCTCCTACCTTTAAGTCACTGCCCTCCTCTCTTCCTTGCCTTTCCATCCTCAACCATGACATTAAAAAATAGTAAAGAATATATTTGCTAATCTTAATTCATTTTATACCTTTGACAGTAATTAAGCAGGCAAATTCATTACTATCATTACCAGAAGATTTTTCTCATTACCCTTGCTTTGATATAAAGTAAATGAACAATTAGAACAGAAATCTATTATCAAAATTGTCTTGTAAGTAAAAATGATTTTATTCTTCAGAATGATGTCATCTCCAATTATCAAATTACCTGTAAGATGTAGTTTCTGGACTCTAAAACTTGCTTTGATTTTTAGTTAATATTTCATTATAAAAAACAAGATATCATTTTGAATCTGTTATTTTCAAAGTTTTCGTTACTATTTTTAACATAAAAATGTTTGGGGAATATTTACCCTTTCCATTTCATCTTGAACAAACTTCATTTTCTGGTAGAGCTATATTTATAACAACGCCAAGTTAGATTTGTCTATGACTCATTTCAGTAGTGTTAACAATTCTACCTCACCATTAAACCAGCCATAACCACTTAATATATTTAATGTCTTAAATAATGTTTGACTATATCACATCAATGCCAAACTAAAAAAAAGTTAGGATGTTTGGTTTACATAGCTTTAAACATCCAAATGTTTGAAGATGAAAATGATAATGTGCATCTAAATATCTGTTGCAGTATAATCAGAAGAGAGTTGAAGCAAGCCTTTTGTTAACAATTTTTTAAACCTGAATAGTTTCAAAATTCATGTTATAACATATCTGTCTGCTGACTGAACACTGAAGACAATGATTTTTCTTTTTCTGCCTTGGGATTTGAGCAATTTGTAGAGTATCTTGGGAAGGTGCCATAACCATGAGTATGACAAAAGTAATAATTTCAAAGCAATGGCTCAGGAAGACACAATCAGTTGGATGCAGGTGGAATTCTTAAAAAAAATCCGGATTGTTATCTCCAGTATCCCTATGAATGTCAGCAGGTAATAATGGTTGGTAAGACTTAATAAAGGATATAAAAGGGCATTCTAATTGAAAGAACACAATATACATATATAAGGAGATGACAGATGTGTCCAAAGAACTTTGATTAGACCAACTGGGCAAGTAAAAAGAGATAATTTAAGAGAGTAAAAGAAGAAGTACAAGTTAAGGAGAGAGAAAGTTTCAGAATAAATTCAGCCAGAGAGAAACTGTTGAAAATATCTCCGTATAAATGTGACCTAAAAATGGTATTTTCAGGTATTCATCTAAAGACATTCAACAAAGGCAATGAACTATCAAGGGAAGACATGAGCCGAAGGAGGACTTTTAAGTAGCTATTGCTATACCCCTGACTAAAAGTGACTTATAAGGGCTTGAGCAATGTCCATGTTAGCTGAATAAAAGATTAGAGAAAATTTAAGAGCAGTTGACTGAATTTAAGACTAAAGTTTGTTGACTTGTATGTGTCAAGAATAAGTTTTTTAAGGAGTATTTATTCTAAAAACTAGGCAAAGTAATATGAACCACTGTGGATACCACAGAAGATATTTTACAATATATGAGAAATACTAAACTTTTTGTTCTCTTATGTAGAAAATGTGCCACCATACTACCTTTATGGTTTATGATTCATGAAATATTTTAAGTATGTATAATTATTCCATAATAATATTATAAATAAATCCCCACATGAATACTCTATGATGAATACCAATAAACCAATATATTCAAATCTGCCCTGTAACAAATCACATTGTAGTAACTTTGAGCAGGCATGCCTCTTAAGGTTTCATTTCTTCACCTATAAATTGATAACAATAATCATATTTACCTCTGGGGTTTTATCAGTTATTCCTCAGCAGCTTTGAGAATCAACTGGCATTTTTAGCATGATACTTGGAAACCTGCTTTGCCAAATTGCTATCTTATACTTAAAAGCAGTTAATAATTTTTCCAATTGTTTTACTATAAACCAAAGTCCATCAATCTTTCCAACTTCTAATAGCAGTTTACCCACTAGGTTTTCAACCTCCAGTAACAATGACCTTGTTCCTTTGCAGTCTTTACTCTTCCTCATTCCAAAGCAAATGTTACAGGACAGGATTTTGTAAGGGACCACTCATTTCCTCAGAACTTGAAGCAAACAGTTTAATGTTTTTCACAATTCCTAGATTAATTCCCACTGGTAGAGCTTGTACTTACTCATGACACAGCTTTCAGATGTTGAGCTGGATCCAAACTGGACTCAACTAGGACTGCCGGTCTTTATTCTCCTTAAGGGCTTTTCTTCTTTAAGGAGATTAGACCAGGTTTCTTCACTTTGTGATAATACCAGCAGTCTAAGAGGACAAGCTACAATGTCCAAGAGCTTTTCAAGTCTCTATTTCTATCCCCTGTGCTAATGTCACACTGTTCAAGTAAGTCGCACTACCAAAGCTAGAGTCGGTATTGGAAGGGACTACAGAAGAGAATGCTATGTTTCATTGGGCAGGGGACATTACTGTAACAAAACATCACAATGGCCTGTTGTGTGGATTAAGTGAAATAATGCATAGAAATGTAATGGCATATGCCTAATAAATAATAGGTATTAAATAAATGTTAACTATTATAAAAACTTACTAATAGTTTCCATGATTACTTATTTTTTTCTATTGTCAATCTCACCAAGGAGCTATTTTACTTACTCTTTATGAACTTGTTTTAACAGTGTTCCTGTGGATTTTCTCTGTTCTTAAGCCAAAACCCATCTTGACTCAAGATTTGGTACTTGGATGCAGCTTCTAAAGTGATTCCAGGTTCGAAATGTATCATTAAAAAATTAGATATTTTACTGAGGATTCCTTACAGGAATAGATAAGAATATTGTAAATATTCTTATATTGTAACTATACACCACATCAAAGAAACTTAAATTTCCCTTAGAATTTCATATTCTCCCCAAATTCTTCCGTCTTATCATCTGCTTTATCTCCTTTCTAACAAGCCTCCAAATCCCTTCCCTTTGCCTACACAATTCAGCTCCCATCCTTACCAATTATCCATTACTCAGGTAGACAAAACTTAGAGTGGTAACCTTAATTAAAATCATATCTTTCTCTTTTTCAATATCTCTTTTTCAATAGTCACCCCTCTTTAATCTTTCAAGCAGAATAGGAAAAATCTCAGAGTTTCAAGTCAAATATTATTTAAAATAAAGAAATATCAATTTAAACAAAAAATATTAGAGATTAGACTACAGAATGCATGGCTAAGGATACAGAGACAAAAAAAAAAAATAGTTCCCCCAAATTATTAGGTTTCATGTCTGACTCTTTGAGCTGACCATAAACAAAACACTAAGATCAATGAACCAACACTTACACATTCAAAGCGCTTCAGGAGCACAGAGCAAGAAGGAAGCATCTGGAAATGTCAGCAACATGAGTTCTTACTCCAAATAGACCCAGAATCATTGTGTTGATAGTGTCACACATAGTGCTTTTTTGAAACTCTCTAGTTATTATGAGTGTTTTCTTCTGTGCTTCTCTTTTTCACGCTCTGTCTGAACTTGAACTAATTGCCCCTGCTGTATACTAACTGTAGACCCTCCTTTGATTCCTGACACAGAATCAAGCTCACAGTTTCCACGTTCAAACATGCTATTCCCCTTTCCTTCAAATACACCATTTATCCTGACAGTAAGTAAACTTACCTGGAGAAGTATTCCTTGTGGAACTATAGTTTGTCTTTCAGAATATCTGAAAGATGGAATTTTAAGTTCTCCTATGATACTAAATGTAGGTCTTTTCCTTCTATGAAAAAAGCTTAGAATGTACCTTTTTATTTCAGGTAGAAAACACATTGGGGTGATGACAGTAAGCAGCATTTAAGTTTATATACAGAAAATGCTTTGAAAACACTTATCTTTTTATATCAACTCTGATATAAAGGATAACATTGCTCAAGAAATGTTACAAAAATGGCCTCTATGTGCTTCTAAGTGAGAAAGACATTGACTGTTGAAATAAATCCTCAGTCAATCAAATCCTTGTTTTAGTTTTTTTTCTTTTTAAAGAAAAATAAAAGAATACAATTGAGAAACTCTACCAGCTAAGCAATTTTTTTTTTTTTGGTTTTGGTTTTGGTTTTAGATGAAGGGTTTTTTTTTTTTTTTTGGCATTTTTTTTGTTTTGTTTTATAAAACACTGTGTGACTTCTAGGCAAAGTAATCACCATCAGTTTGAGGAAGGAGAAATTTTTATAAGATATATCTAATAGAGTTCCAGATATTAGATGGATTTAAAGTGACACAAAAAGCTATTAACGAAACTGTTCTTTGTTAGAAGACATTCAATAACTAGATTGTCTATAACAAGATTATCTCATGAGATAAACACCATATTTGGACTATGATAAAGTAGCATGGTGATAAACTATAGAGGCAAGAGTATGAACAAATTGATAGGGAAGTTCAAAATAGTATGCTCCTCAGTACTCATAACTTTTCATTTCTGTGTGCTTTCTATGTTACTTAAAATCACTCAATTTATTTGTATACTCACCCCTATAAAGCCATTTACTTCAGACTTTACTGAACTCTAGACTAATTACTTATAAACTGAAAACAATTCTTCCTTCCTTTCTCAGTTTCTCACTAAAGATTAAGTGACAAATACTTCTTATTATATGTTGTGAAGCTGGGGAGCACGACTCAACTTTTCACATATTTTAACTGCAATTTCATTTCAGAAAAGAATCTGCAATCAGTAAAGGGGGAAACGTGGGCAAATATCCTAATTTCTATGAAAATTTTAATATGACATTAAGGGATTGATCCATTAACTGTCATAAATAATGGTAACTTTACATCATACACAAAGATAAACTAAAAGTGGATTCGAGACTTGAACATAAGACCTGAAACCACACAACCCCTAAAAGCAAACAAAGGTGGTAAGCTCCTTGACAATGGTCTTGGTGATAATTTTTTAGACTTGACACTGAAAGCTAAGGCAGTAAGAGTAAAAATTTTAAAGTGGGACTTTCTCAAACTCAAAGCATCCTCTGCACAATAAAGGAAATCATAAGGAAATTTAAAAATACCCAAAATATATGAAAGCACTCCTACAACTCATAGCAAAAGCTAATGATCTGATTAAAAAAGATGAGCAAATGCGGGCATGTGGGTGGCTCAGTGGTTAAGCCTCTGCCTTCAGTTCAGGTCATGATCTCAGGGTCCTGGGATGGAGCCCCGCATTGGGCTCTCTGCTCAGCAGGGAGCCTGCTCCCTCCTCTCTTTCTCTGCCTGCCTCTCTGCCTACTTGTGATCTCGGTCTGTCAAATAAATAAATAAAAAGATGATCAGATGATTTGAATAGACAATTTTTCAAAGAAGACATACAAATGATCAATACGTACATGAAAAAGTTCTCAACATCACTAATAATCAAGGAAATGCAAATCAGACACACTATGAGATACCACCTCACACTTGTTAGACTTGCTATAAGAAAAACAGATATAAGAGAGGATGTAGAAAAAAATAAACACTTGCAGTGTTGATGGGAAATAGGTAGAGCCACTGGGTAAAACAGTACAGAAAATCCTCAAAAAATTAAAAATGCAATTATTCAATAATCCAGCAGTTTCACCTTTGGGTATTTATCCAAACAGAACAAAAAGTAAGTAAAAAAGATACACACTCCCTTACTCATTGCAACATTTATTTACAATAGCCAAGACATGAAAACAACCTGAGTGTCAAATGATAGACGGATGAATAAAAGAAAGTGGCACACACACACACACACACTCACACACACACAGGAATATTATTTAACCATTAAAATGCAAGGCAATTTTGCCATCTGTGGCACCATGAATAGACCTTGAGGGCATAAGTGGAAGAAGGTAGAAAGAGAAAAACAAAACTGTATTTTTCATTACATTTGCAATCTAAAGAACAATAACAACAATATCACAGCAACTATAGATGCAAAAAACAGTTCAGTGGTTGCCAGGGGCAGGTGGTAAGGAGTGGAGCATGGGCAAAATGGGTGAAGCCATTCAATAGGTACAAACTTCAGATTATAATATAAGTTCTAGGGAAATAATGTACAGCTTTGTAACTATAGTTAATAAAATTGTATTATAAATGGGGTGCCTGGGTGGCACCTGCCACCCAGGTGGTTAGGCATTTGCCTTTGGCTTACGGCTTGATCTCCAGGTTCTGGATCAAGCCCCACATTAGGCTCCCAACTGGCTCAGTGGGAAGCTGTTTCTCCCTCTCCCCTTGTTTGTATGTTCTCTCTGTCTCTCTCTCTCAAATGAGTAAATAAAATCTTTAAAAAAAAAATAACATATTATATATTTGAGATTTGCTAAGAGAGATCTTAAAAGTTCTCTTCACTAGAAAAAAAATTCCAACTGTATGGTAATAGATATCAATTAGATTTATTGTGGTGATCACTTTGTAATATGTACATGTATCCCATCACTATGTTGCACACCTGACACTAATACATGTCAATTACATAACAACTGAAAAAAAAAAAAAAGAATTGAAGAACTCAGTTAAAAGGTGTATACTACTAGATGTGAAGACTATGAGGCTACAGTATTCAAAACAATGTGATAGAGATGCACAACAGGCAGACAGCAATGCAGTAGAACTAAGTGTCTAGATTTAGATCCACATATACATAATCATCTAACTCAAAGCAAAATCACTACTACCATGAAACAGTCTTCAAGGTAAATGATGCTTAATCAAAATTTCCATTTAGGATAAAAGGAAGTACATGTTAAATTCTACCCAACAATCAAGACAGGTGGACCACAAATTTAATGAATTTAAGGAAATTTAATGAAATGTCCAACAATAAAACTTCTAAAAAATAACACACAAAAATATCTTTGTGACCTTGGAGTAGGCAGAGATTTCTCTTAAATAGGACACTTAACCATGAAAAGCACTAACCCTAAAGAAGAAGTTTAGTAAGTTGAACTGCCTTAAAATTAAGAGATCATTTTCATTAAAAAGAAAATACACAAAAGAAATGAAATCTTGCCATTTGCGACAACATGGATGGAACTAGAATGTATCATGCTTAGCGAAATAAGTCAAGCAGAGAAAGACAACTATCATATGATCTCCCTGATATGAGGAAGTGGTGATGCAACATGGGGGCTTAAGTGGGTAGGAGTAGAATCAATGAAACAAGATGGGATTGGGAGGGAGACAAACCATAAGTGACTCTTAATCTCACAAAAGAAACTGAGGGTTGCTGGAGGGAGGGGGGTTGGGAGAAGGGGGGTGGGGTTATGGACATTGGGGAGGGTATGTGCTATGGTGAGTGCCGTGTTGTGTGTAAACCTGGCGATTCACAGACCTGTACCCCTGGGGATAAAAATATATATTTATAAAAAATAAAAAATTAAAAATTTAAAAAAAAACAAATACACAAACAAAACAGCAAATGCAAATACCAGATATAGAGTGGAGAACGTTTTCTCTACTACATAAACCTGAACTAGCACTTGTATCCCATACATAAAGAACATCTCCAGTAAGAAAGGACAGATAATGATAAAAATAAATGTAAGACATGAAAAATAGAAGAGATTCAGGTTTCCAGGATGCATATTAAAAGGTGACCAGATGAATTAGTTGTCCAAGAAGTGAAAATTAATACTCGTGATCTACCACTACATACCCATGAGAATGGCTAAAAGACTTAACAATACCAAGAATGGAGAGCAAGTGGAATGCTCCTAAAATACTGGTGAAAGTGTAAACTGGTACAAACACTTTCAGAAAACTTACTTACAGTACTCACTAAATCATCACCTCTGATCCATTATTTAAAAAATTGCTGTATCGAGGCGCCTGGGTGGCTCAGTGGGTTAAAGCCTCTACCTTCAGCTCAGGTCATGATCCCAGGGTCGTGGGATCGAGCCCTGCATCGGGCTTTCTGTTCGGTGGGGAGCCTGCTTCCTCCTCTCTCTCTGCCTATTTGTGATCTCTATCTGTCAAATAAATAAATAAAATCTTTTAAAAAATTGCTGTATCATATATGAAGTATATCTAACAGGTTTTAAAAGCAATACCATTATATCAATGTAAACATTTTATGGATGTTGGTTAGTTTTTAGAATTTAGTGATCATAAATTTCAAAAACATTAGAAAAGAAAGGAAAATATAACTATTAAGAATAACCTACTAGTATCTACTAATATCTCAAAATATTTCTTTCCAAGATTTTTTTCTAATTGGAGAAATATTACATTATAATATTTACTTTAAAAATGACTACCATGCAGTAACTTTACATGTAGTGATGTATCTGACTTTCATCACGTCTCTACTTTCTTAAGAGCATTTTATGTGATAATTATTTTATTTTGGATATGTATGAAACTTACCAATTTTAAAGTGTAAATAAAAAATATGAGTAGAATTACTACAATATAGACTACAAACATTTTAAAGGTATGCAACATTTTGCAAAATTATACTTTGTTAAATTTATACCAATTTTTATGCCACTCAGCAATGTATATGATAGAATGTTCTCAACACTCTAACCATAAAAAACACCCAATTGATAGCTATATATTTTTATTTACATTGTTTCTTCTTAGAAATGGACTCTGTTTTGGTCTTAGAAATGACCATTTATAGCTTACTTCTATGTTTTGAGAATGATCAATGTTCAATTTACTCACTGGTGGTTACTACTGTTATGTAAATGACTGGTGAGAGTCCTTTACAAACTATGGATATTCATCTTTCTTGTGATATTTCACATAGGTTTTAGTTCCCAATTTGTGGCTCTTTTTACATTTTGTAATGTAACATTTTTTAATGTAATGTAGGGCTCTAGATTCATACTGGCTACAAAGAAACTTGTCTGAATGAAGCAGTGGTCGCATTTTATTTTTTTAATCCTCCCAACATTAATATAGAATACCATGTCTTGTGGCGTGTCCCTCTCACACTCACCGATCTGAGGTCTCACTTTGGTGACATGGCAGCTTCTTTCCTGCTTCTTTCACCTCTGGGCCAGGCGAGCGTGCAGGTCTACAGTGAAGGGCAGCAGCTGCTCCCACATGGTTCCCCTGCACTAAATGGAGACACAGAGACAACGATGTTGAATCCAGTTCATCTGGTCTGACTGATACCTAATGGCTAATAGCAGATGGCTTTACTCTCGGTATCAGATATAGAGACAACAGCACTGCAAGGATGCCTCTTCCAATTTCCATAGTTCTGTAACTATTAGTCCTTATATGAAACCCCTTACTCTGTATCACTAATTTTGTTTTACTTCTTCAATAAAACCCTGACTGCTAATAAAAACCACTAGGCATTTGCCCTCCAAGAGAGTAGCTACTAGCCACATGTGGCTATTGAGCAACCTAAAATATGGTTAGTCAAAGTTGAGATGTTCTGTATCTGTAAAATACACATAAAATTTCAAAAGTAGTAAGAAAAAATTAAGGAAAATATTAATAGTTTTTATACTGACTACATGTGGAAATGATAATACTTTGGATATACTCATTTAAATAAAATAAATTATTATAATTAATTTTGCTTTTTAAAAGATTTTTAAAGTGGCTACTAAATATTTTAACAGTACAGAAGTAGCTTGCATTTGTGGTTTTCATTCTAATTCTATTGGACAGTAATATTCCAGAGAAGCAGAACTTTAACAGTAAATTTTCAGTATTAACTCTAAGACATCTGGAATTGGCCTCCTAACTGGTAAGACTGAATGTTTTTATTTTTATTGCTGAAGAGAATACACATAGTCCAAAAAAAGCATTGGTAAGTCAGATATTTGATGATCACCTGTAAACATCTGTAGTAAAGTATATACAGAAGGCAAAGCTTTGGGAAACAAAGCTGTTAATGATACAGAACATTATAGTGAAAACCAGGAATAAGCTTTGAGATGGATATTTTCTTCTAAGTGCACTGAATAATTTAGGGAGAGAAATGTTAATGCAGGGCTTGGAATTATCAGCCCAGGATCTGGATAAAGAACCAAAATTTTCCATAGATACCCCCAAAGAAACAGTATATTCTGTAGTGACAGGGCCAAACCTTCTAAAAACCAAACTGAAGTCTATTTCTGAAGATGGCTGAATTACAATGGAGATTAAATTACCATGAGTGTGGGTTCTATAATATTAAAGTTAGAGCAGTTCTTAGGAAAGAGTAAAACCCTGAAAATGGAAGTGAGACAAGTAAGCTTACTTCCGTGAAAATGGAGACAGTAAACCCTTAAATTCTGCTGAGCCTCATTTGCCACTAAAAGAAACCTTTCTTCCCCTGACTAATGTTAGTCCCTCCTTGGATGAAGAACTTACCAAGATTTGGACTGAATGTATTAGTTTAGGTGGTTGAGAGTGACTAGAAATATTTGATTTATTGACTGAAACCTAGAACCAAATGTAACTTGTACTAAATAGACTTGAAACATCTGGGTATCTTTGGTACAATATAAGGGAAGATAGGGGGGTATCGGAATGCTACATTAGGAGCACCTCATCACCAATCAGCCTCACACATCACAGTATGTCTACATGGAGGGTTCAGGAAACACTCATTTCAGCAACATTATGAGAGAAGCACTGTAGGGGGAGCAACTGCATCCTGAAGCACTCAGTACTGGCTACACACTATAGACCTAGACCTACAATCGGAACTGCTGTCATCAAAGCGAGGTCCCCAAATACAATGGAGATGATTCAACTGTAGATGTCAGGGGCCAGTACTTCAAGGGAGGTATTTAGTCACTAAAGACAAGGCAAGTAGAGTCACCATAATAACAAAGTCATGGCATAATCAGAGGGGAATGGGTGTTATCTAGTTGATCATAGCATCCCTAAGACTAAAATAGATTGTCAGCTTACTAAAATCTTTCTTCTTTCCTCTAAAAGGAAAAACTCTTGGTTTGGTGAAAAGAAATCCAATTTGAATCACAACATGAGCAAGTCATAACCCTTTACCATTTCTAAAATTTTTTTCTGTTTGAAGACCCAAAGCCCATTGAATAAAGGAAGCCAAGTATTCTTGAGGAAGACATTACTGCAACCAAATTTTTACATTTAAATTTCTTCTTCTAGTTTTCCCAAAAGTATTTGAAATCATTTACCAGCATAGTAAAGGAATAGGGGATAGAGGAAATAAGAAGACCTTCCAGGAGTTACTGGACTCTGACTCTGATTTGACTCTATTTCTAAGCAACTCAAGATGTTTAAGTCCATTTCATAGTAGGCCCAGCAGCTCTCCAACCCAACTTTGGCTATTTCCTCATTTCTATAATGTACAATTGCAATAAAGATCCTGACCAAATGACATATTCCCTGCATAAGTTTCTGAACTGGTAGAGATGGTGCTATTATAATAGTAAAGGCTAAGTGAAAGTCACTAGAATTTTTCTACCAACCAGTATAGTAAACTGAAAGTAATAGTACTTTTCAGGAAGGGTTAGAGGTCAGTGTCATCACCAAGGAATAGCAGGTGTAAGGATGGTGATTTCTACCATGTATCCTATATGACTCATCCATTTGGATATAAAATGGAATACATGTGAAATGGTATTTAGGGAATTACAGTGGATTATTGTAAACTTCATTTGATGTTGACTCCAATTACAGTTGCTATTCAAGCATGTTCACTGCTGGAGCAAATCAACATATCTTCTGACAGCTGATATGCAACTCGATCTAGGGATGCTTTTTTTTATCCATACCTTCTAGTAAAGACTATTAGAAGTAGTTTGCTTTCAGTTGGTAGGACCATCAAAACACACACACACTCTTTTTACCTGCGGGTTATATCATCTCTTTAGCTTGCTATCATAATCTAGCCTGCAAGGACATGAATTGCTTTCCCAATCCACAGGACATAACATTTGTGTACTACATGACACTACATGACATGTGCTGATTGCACTTGGTAAAAAGAAGATGGCAACTTGATAAAACATGTGAAAAACAGGGGGTCTGAAACAAATCCCACAAATACTTAGTGTCACAGAATTTCAGAGTCTCAGTGCCTTGGTATAATCCTTCCATAGTGAAGAGTAGGTTACTGTATTTGTCTCTTCTATTAAGGAAGAGGCATACCACCTAGTTGGCCTTTGTGAATTTTTAGGGAAACATATACTTCATTTGGAATAGTAATTCTCCTCCTCTTTTTTTTTTTTTTTTTTTTTTACATAAGATTTTATTTATTTATTTATTTAACAGAGATCACAGAGTAGGCAGAGAGGCAGGCAGAGAGAGGGGTAAGCAGGTTCCCTGCTGAGCAGAGAACCCGATGCGGGGCTCAATCCCTGGACTCTGAGATCATGACCTGAGCTAAAGGCAGAAGCTTAATCCCCTGAGGCATGCAGGCGCCCCTCCTCATCTTTCAAGTAATCTGAAAGGCTACCAGTTTTGAGTGCGCCCAGAACAAAAGAAGGCTCTGCTTTGGTTCCAGGCTACTGTGTAACTTGGGCTGGATGACCCAAGAGATCAAATGGTTCTTGAAATATCTGTGACAGATAAAGCAGTTGTAAGGAGTCTTTGGTGGGCCTGTGTAGGAAAATAATAGTATAGTCTTTAAGGTTTTTGGACCAATGCTATGTCATCTTCTGCAACGTCTGTTCATTTTTTGAGTACTGGGTTTTGTTTTGAGACTGGTTCACCACAGAAACTCAGTGTACTGCCATTGCTAATCTCAAGTCACTGACTGCTTTAAGCTTTATAGACAACAGTTAGACATTGCAGTTGTAAGGAGTCTTTGGTGGGCCTGTGTAGGAAAATAATAGTATAGTCTTTAAGGTTTTTGGACCAATGCTATGTCATCTTCTGCAACGTCTGTTCATTTTTTGAGTACTGGGTTTTGTTTTGAGACTGGTTCACCACAGAAACTCAGTGTACTGCCATTGCTAATCTCAAGTCACTGACTGCTTTAAGCTTTATAGACAACAGTTAGACATTATAAGTCAGATACAGGTCTAACGTATCCTCCAAATTCCAGGAGGTATACATCACATTCTTTAGTGGACTAATTAAAGACCTGTTTCCTACATTTTAAGTAAAAGAAAATTACCCCGTAGAAGGGACGTAGGAGAATGAACATGTGTATACAGAGGAGTAAGGGAGAAATAGGTAGAAATAAAAATTTCAAAATTTTTAAATTTCTAAATTTCTAAAGCTTTCTAAATGATCCTCTTCTAATAGTCCACTCCCCAACCGAGTTATATCCTCAATTTGGATGACAAGAGTACATGTTAATTAAGATCCTTCTTTAGGAATGAAGGACTCATTTCCCTATATTCTGGAACTGTCGCCAGTTCATAGCCTTCGTCATCACCCTTCTTTATGCATTGCCTTATCTGAAGAGAAGTGACTTACCCAAGTTCACGCTCCCCTATTCAGGGGCAGCCTATATCCACTAACAGATAAATGTAGGAATATCAATGTCTGGACTTGTCCCAACTCTGAACAATGCCAAAGGCCTGTCTCACATTCATAATTCCCTCATGTGTTGGGTTATAGCTCAACTTCAACCTCTGCTCAGTTCTTTTTCCTTCCTTCCCCTATAGAGGCTGATCCTGAAAATATTCACTAACTCATTTCCTCTCCACCAATCCCCATTTTCCCACTGACACTGATTTTTAAGAACTGACATCAGGAAACTTCCAGTGGAGCAGATGACAAGCTGTGATTTTGGATTAAAAACCACTGATGATAGGTAGAACACAGATAGCCCCTGGCACAAGGTAGCAGTATCATTGTTATAATTATATCCAGGAAAGAGTAGGGACAGCATACTAAAAGAGATGTTTGTACTAGTGGGTGTAATAGATCAACTATTTCAGAAATAAGGCAGAAACTGTAAATACAAGGAAAATTAGTTGATTTGCTTATCTGGGGCAACTGATATTCATGGAAAATTTTAATAAAATATTAAAGTGTATCAATTGTTGATTTAAAGGTAATTCTGAAAATAAGGGACATTTTGGGTAGCATGTAAAAAGATTCACTCCTGCAGCTTCAAGGCAGAAAAAGATAGTGGGTTGGCCCAGGGCTTAGTGATAAGAGTAGCCGATTTCTGGAGAAAGTTCTCAAGCCATATAGACCTCCTATTCCAAAGACAACACCCTGACATATTAGAGGGGGACATCAAGATGGCTACAATGTCAAGTCTTGAATCCTAAGATTTTCCCCAGGCCTTTTTGAGAAGTGACCTACTACTCTCTTTTAAGGTGCTTCCTCTCCTTAGAAACCTCTCCTCAGCAAAGCAACGTGCCCTGGTCAGGATCTACCCCTACACTTCCATTCCTGACCACTAAGCGAGTAACTAGATCAAGTCACTACATATCCTGGCAAGGGATGTGCTGAGACTGATAAAGAAGGAAAGGAATTATAGCCTGAAGAAACTGCAGAATCTAGCTAATGTATACTGGCCATACTTGAGAGGCTACTTCAAGAACTAGACCCTGAGGGGACTGGATAAAAGGAGGGTTTACTGAAATAGCTATGCTCTTCCAAAATAAAAATTAACTATCTTCTTAAGAATTCCAAAATGTTTTTCAGAGTCCATAGGCTCTCATTCAATTTCCCTTCCAATTTCCCTCAACTCCCTTCTAACTCCCCTTGTCCTCCATGCTACTTTTTATGCTCCACAAATAAGTGAAACCATATAATTGACTCTCTCTGCTTGACTTATTTCACTCAGCATAATCTCTTCCAGTTCTGTCCATGTTGCTACAAAAGTTGGGTATTCATCCTTTCTGATGGAGGCATAATACTCCACAGTGTATATGGACCACATCTTCCTTATCCATTCGTCCATTGAAGGGCATCTTGCTTCTTTCCACAGTTTGGCGACTGTGGCCATTGCTGCTATAAACATAGGGGTACAGAGGGTTTTGAAGGGGTGTGGGTCGGAGGTTGGGGGAACCAGGTGGTGGGTATTGGAGAGGGCACGGATTGCATGGAGCACTGAGTGTGGTGCAAAAACAGTGAATACTGTTATGCTGAAAATAAATTTAAAAAATTAAAAATAAATAAATAAATAACATGTAAAAATGAATAAATAAATAAATAAATAAATAAGGTAGAATTTGAGTTTACATAAAATTTTACTCAGAGCCTTAAAAAAAAGAAGAAGAAGAAGAAGAAGAATTCCAAAATGTGGGTGAATAAACACACAGCTAGTCAGCTCCCAAAAGTTGGATAAAATAATGACCCACACAAAGTGAAGTAGAAATGCCAGAAGGAATTCCAATGAAAGACCATTAGATGGGAGAATAAAGGCTCAGGGAAGTTGTAGACCTCTTTTGACCACCTTCATGGCATGAATTGGCATTGTCCCATCTAGAGATGATTGACATTTTTATCTTTATATCTGACAAAAAATTCAGATGAAAATAGTTGAATTTTGATATCCTATGATTAGTGATACCTTTATCACTCTCCCAGTGCTTGAAGTAGGAATTAGTAATAATTTATAAGAAAATCCAATATCTGCTTACTTGACTACGTTATTCTCCCCTAGGCATCCCATTTAATATTTTCTATTTGGAAACTCATGTATTTATGACTATCATTCCTAGTTCTCAGTATTGCTAACACTTTTAATCTCTTCTCTGCATCATTTCCTTCCTGAGTATGTAGCTAAATTTCCTTTACCTTAATCTGGATTATAAGTGATTTTTTTTCAGGTTATTAATTTCTGCCATACTCAATGACAGACACAAAATAAGCTGATTACTTTCAGTCAGTTTTTTCCCAGAGGTTTAGCATCACATATCTGTGATTTGGAAAATACCCTTTCTACTGCAAAACAGAGGAAGTAACATATTTCTATGTTTATGTGTTAACATTTTCTCAAGAGCAAAATCCATGTTTAAAACTAACACTCACACTCATTAATCTTTGAATAACATGCATTTGAATAGTGAGGTTGTGGCATTTATGCTTCCTGAAACCCTTTTTTCTATTTCCTTAGTATATTCTTACATAGAGCTATATAGGTGACATCTAATTATAATTTGCATTTCCTATGGATAAAACAAAGGACTAGTTTGATGAAAGATCTGAATTGTATCTTGTTTTTCAAAATGAGTTTTATTGTATCTTTCCTGAACTTCAAAATAATATGTGATTATATTTTAAATATATTAAAAGGAAAAAATCAGCTAAGTCTACACAGAAACTATCACTATTGACCATATATGTCTACGTTGTTCTGTTTTGATTCATAATATTCCAAAAATTACCTCATATGTTACTTGCTCTCCTCATATGGTAATAGGAAATTTATATCAAAAATAACTACACTAGTTTAATGTCTGAAAAATCTTAATCCAATACACCAATTCTGTAATAATGAGTATACTTAAAATCATTATTTTTCAGGTCATGCCATGAGAAATTTAGTCTAGCCATTGTTGCTGCCATCTGCTGACACATTGGTCTTTCTCTCCATCACTTAAATATTATAACACAGCTTACTATGTTTTCCTATTTTCCAACTTTAACCATCATCCTAAGACCTTTCAATGAAAACACGTTAAAAATAATAATTTTTCATTTCTTTGGCTTTTCCCATTCTGATGACATAAATTCTCACTCTCTCATCTACAAACTCTTGTGATCAAACCCTGATTTTCTCAACAAATCAAGTGAATTAATCTCCAAAAACCTACTCTTATTTCAGATCACTTGTTCAGTCTTCCTTATTAGTTGTTCTTTGACCTCATTAGAACCTCAAGGGCAAGTACTTGTCAACTTTGTTTCTGTTCATAAATGCCCATTTTTATTTTATGTGTATCACAACCTTCAGGATTTAAGTCAACTTTTTAAGTCAATATCCTAAATTCTCTTGCTCATATGTTTACATCATCCTTGCTCTCAGAAATTCAAATCCAAAAATAATCCAAACTACTTTCTATCATCTTACTTTGAAGAACATACATAAGTGGAAATACTGCTACTATTGCCATTAATTCAATTCCCCAAATCTTACAATCCCTTCAACATAGTTTCCATTGTCACAGAAAAAAACTTCAGAAACCTTGTCCAGTCTCCTTCTCAGTGGACCTGCTTCAAAAGAATTAAAAAAAAAAAAAAAGTCTATTCTTTAATGCCTTTACCACAAGTATTTCAAAGGAAAAAATATAATAATTATTCACCACATATATAACTTAATTCCTCAATTCATTTCTGGATCTCAAAGCCTAACAGTCTATAATCCAACATCCCCAGCTGTTTATATCACCAAGTTGTTCCTCTAATCTTGTTATTTCTCCAGGTTAAATGTCTATCAATGTTGTAAACCATGGGAACACTTACTAACTTTTGACTTGATATATGACATGAGGAGTTCTATCAACCCATTTCCCAGTGAAACTGAGAAAAAAAAAAATTAAAAACACACTTGTAAAAAGCCTCTCGAAAAGGTCCTAAGGTGAGTAAATGGAGACACATCTATTAAAAAATATGTATCTCTGAAAATTCAGTAACAAAGGTGAGAACTGATTTTTGAAACAGGACTGTTGGAGGCCAGAACACTTATCTTCTCTCCCTACTGCTCAAATGGAGAGCCTTTTTTTTTTTTTTTTTTTCCCCCTGGGAGGAGCAAGACACCAAAATTTCTCATCCTGTCCCCAGCTACTTGCTGTTGAGGCTAAGTCCTGGGGTGAGTGCTATCATGATGTGAGGACTCCTTCCTAGCTCCATGAAAGGTAGGTTCTGTCTGGGTATAGTGAACTAAGAATTCTAAGATCCTAATTACTCTTCCTCCTGCTCAGGAGGTAGTGGTTCCATGCTAGGAAAGGCAACCCAAGAAGATAATAGACTGCTGCCCACTCTCTTCAATCATGTGCTTAGCTCCTAGATCTGGTTATCATTTAGATTTCATTGTCTGGATATGATTGTCTTCCCCACCCCTAGCTCCAGAATCTGGACTTAGAGATTTTGCCTGAAGGAGAGACAGGCCATAAGATATATATATATATATAAAATTATATATTTATATATTATTATATATTATATTTAAGGATAGATATAGATATAGATATAGATAGATATAGATAGATATAGATATATCTATCTCTATCTATATCTATCTATATCTATCCTTAAATTCTTCCCAAAGGAACTGACTTCATTTGCAATGAATTATGGAGAATGTTTAGCCTACATTTGCTTTCAAAAACATTGGAGGTTGAGGTGAAAGACAGTTTGGCGGAGATTACAGATACAATGAAAATATCCCCTGTGTGATATACACAGACTATAGGCTAATTTGCAGGACAGAACCCAGGAAATAAGACAGCTGGGAAAAACCCTCCTGGGGCTAGAACAAATATGAAACAGTACCTTCAGAAATTATTCTCTCAAAGGAACCACAATTTCATTAAATTATTAAATTAATTTGTCTGGGAATTTATGTCTCACAGTAATGTTGAAAACAACTAAGCAATCAGTAGACAAACAGGGAGTTTAGGAGCTGGGTGCAGTCATAGAAAGCATAGCAGAGAACCATACGGGTGTCAATGCCATCTGAGGGTGACTGTGGACAAACCTAAGTTCTACCTTTTCAGTACTAACATCAGAGACTTCACACAATTCAGAAAGGGTGGGGGCAGACTTCACTAAACTAATACAGACAGGCATTCACCACACTTAGCAAAAAAACAGTAATGAACCCTGGAACAGGAGAACTAGAACCCAGAGTTATTATAATATAGTATCCAAAATGCCCAGTTTTCAAGAAAAAAAAAATCTTAAAATATTACTCATCAACTGGGAAGAAAGAAAAAAAAAAAAAAAGCAGGCAATAGAAACTGCCTGGGAGAGTGAACAGATGACAGATTTAGTACTGAAAGATTTCAAAGTAGACATTCTAAGTGTTTATAAACTAAAGGAAACCATAATTACAGATGTAAAGGAAGATATAATGACAATGCCATATCAAATAGATAACAGCAACTAAGAAATTTTTTTTTTTTAAAAGCAAAAGGAAATCCTGGAGCTGAAAAGTACAGTAATTGAAATTTTATTTTATTTTATTTACTTGACAGAGATCACAAGGAGGCAGAGAGGCAGGCAGAGAAGGTGGGGGAAGCATGCTCCCTGCTGAACAGAGAGTCCAATGTGGGGCTTGATTCCAGGACCCGGGATCATGACCTGAACCTAAGGCAGAGGCTTAACCCACTGAGTCACCCAGGTGCCCCAGTAAGTGAAATTATTTTTTTTTAAGATTTTATTTATTTATTTGACAGACAGAGATCACAATTAGGCAGAGAGGCAGGTAGAGAGAGAGGAAGAGAAGCAGGCTCTCTGCTCAACAGAGAGCCCAATGTGGGGATCGATCCCAGGACCCTGAGATCATGACCTGAGCTGAAGGCAGAGGCCCTAACCCACTGAGCCACCCTGGTGCCCCAGTAAGTGAAACTTTTTAAAAATCACTAGGGGACCTTATCAGTATATTTGAACAAGCAAAATAAAAAATTTAAAAACTTGAGGATGAATAGAGATTATGAAAACCAAAGAACAAAAAAAAGGAAAAAAAAATGAATAGAGCCATAGAGAAGCATGGGACATCATTAAACACACAAATAAACAATTTGCATTTGAAAAATGGAAAAGATAGGAGCCCCTCTCTCCATGCAGTCAAAACCTGCGTGTAATTTTTGATTCCCCGGAAACTTAACAATTAGTAGCCTACCATTCACTAGAAGCATTACGAATATAAATAATTAACACACAACACATGTTATATGTATCATATACTGTATTTTTCTAATAAAGTAAGCTGGAGAAAATAAAACCTTATGAAAATTATAAGAAAGAAAAAATACATTTGTAACACTGTATTGTATCTATTGAAAAAATTTGCATGGAAGTGAACCCATGTGGTTCAAATTCAAATTCCATGTGGTTGCTCAAAGGTCAGTCGTACATGTAAAAGAATACCAGGAGAAAGGAGACAGAGAAGAAAAATAAATATTAAAAAATAATTAGTGAAGCTTTCCAAGTTTACTGAAAAATAAAAACCTATATACACATCAGGAAGATCAACAAATTGTGTCAGATATATACAAAGAGATTATATTATCAATACAGAAAAAATTATGAATATAGATAAAACATCATATTATCACATCATACTAAAAACACTGAAAGTCAAAGACAAGGACAAAATTTTTTCAGGCAGCAAGAGAAAAATGACCTTCATTTACAGGGGAATCCCAGTAAAATTAACTGTTGACTTCTTGGCAGGAATAAATGAGGCTGGAAGATACTGGAATGATATATTCAGTGTTCAAAGAAAACACTGTCAACTAAGAATTCTATATTTAGCAAAGTTATCTTTCAAAAATGAAGGGGAAATAAAAACCTTCCAGGTAAACCTAAAGAAGAGAATTTGTTGCTATCAGATCTGCCTTCTAATACTTAAGGAACTCCTTTAGACAATGATGCTCAATAGCAATTCAGGTCCACAGGAATAAAACAAAGAGTGCTGGTAAAAGTAACTATATAAAGAAAAAAATATGTATGTATGTATGTATACACACACACACACACACACACACACTTATATATACACATGTATATGTGTGTGTGTGTGTGTATACACACACATATATATTTTATCATTTAGCCCATAATGGATTTAAATAGCAATGGTATACAATAATATGCATATAATATAATGTTGGGCCTATAGTATGTAGGAATGTAGGTATGTAGGACATATGGAAGTGAAATGTGAATTACTAAGACTTGGATGTAACAGCTTATCAGCCTCTGTAGATACAGTTACTTAGTATCTACTTAGGAAAAATTTGCCTGGAAATGTTAAGCAGGAGTGTCACTAAAATAACTGTTTAGAAAAAAACGACATGGCTTCTTATTTTTTGGTACATGCATTAAGAATCGTGTACAAATTATTCACACTGTACATGTATTGATCCAGAGACCAACCAATAAAATTTCTATTATGAAAGGAAAAAAAAAAGGAAATGCAGGTATAGTACATTTGTCAAGAATAGCACAAACAAGGTGGGAGGAAACAAAGTTGTAATGGGCTCAGAAAATGACTACAGAGGGTAAACAATAAGTTGTTGGGTTTGTAACATTAGTAGATGCAACATGTATAATAATACCATACAAAGGGGGAGGGAGGAATGGAGAGCTATATAGGAATAATGTTTGTGTATCACCAGAATCAAGGAAGTGTAAATCTGAAACAGATTCAGCTAAATTAAAATGGGTACAGTAAAACCCAGAGTTAATAGATTTAAAAAAATTCCACTGAAGAGCCATTTAAGAAAATTAAAATATTATATTAGAAAATATCCACTTAATGCAAAAGAAAGCAACAGAAAACGAATAGAGGGACAACATAAAAAAGACATGAGACACGTAGAAAACAAAGAGTAAACTTACATAATCCCAACTATGCCGATAACATTAAATGTCAATGTATTAAACAATGCAATAAAAAAGGCAGATAATTTTTAAATCTAGATTTTAAAACTGGTTTTAAAAATAGAGTACAAATATTTCAGCTTATAAGAACAGAGAAATTGAAAGTAAAAAGATGGGAAAATATATATTATGCAAGTAACAACTGCTTAAAAATTGATAAAACATGGAATTTTCTGTTTTGTAATACACTAAAAAAATAGATTATCAAATTGAATCCAGCATCATAAAGAAAGAATTATATACCATGACCAAATGGCATTTATTTTGGGAATGGAAGCTTGGTCCAACATCTGAAAATGAATTAATGCAATGCATCATAGCGACAAAATTTTTAAAAATCACATGACCAGTTTGTTTCTCAGAGTCCACAAACTGAGGGTTTTAGAGAGGAGGGGGAATGGGCTGATGGTGGGTATTAAAGAGGGCACTTATTGCATGGAGCATTCTATGTTGTACATAAAGAATGAATCTTGGAACTCTGCATCAAAAATTAATGATGTATTTTATGGTGACTAACATAACACAGTGAAAAAAATAATGATTTTTTAAAAATCACACAATCATTTCAAAAGGCCAACAAGAAGCATTTGACAAAGTCAAACACCCTTTCATGAAGTAAAAAAGCACTCAAGAAACTATAAACAGAAGGGCAACTGACAAAGGGCATCTATAAACAACAAACAAACAAAATAACACAGCTGACATCTTATTTAATAATGAAAGACTGGTTGTTTTTCCCCTAAGATCAGGAATAAAACAAGAATCTCCATTTCACACTTCCATTTCAGTCTAAAAAGGAAATTCAGAAAACTCTATTCACAATAAGATCAAAAAGGATAAAATACTTAAGAATGAATAAAAAGAGCCAAAACTTAGGCTTTCAAAATAATAAAACATTGTCATACACAATTTTAACAACACTAATTAATTAATTAGTAAATACAAAAGTGCATTTCAGGAAGCTCTTTCTTAAAATGTTCCTCAAAGTAGATTTAAAAAATACTCTGTTTCTGAGTCAAAGACTCAATATGTAAGTGCTAATATACCCCAAATTAGCCTACATATTCTATACAATCCATATCAGAATCTCAGCTGGCTTCTTTGTAGAAATCAACAAATTATTTTCAAAATCCATACGAAATTCCAAGGACCCAGAATAGTTAAAGCAATTCTGAGAAAGGAAAAAGTAGGAACCTAACTTTCTGATTTCAAAACTTTCTATAAAGCAGTGGTTATCAAGATTGTGGTACTGGGACAGAAAGAGACTTATAGATCCAAGGAATAAAACTGAGGGGACAGAAGAAAGAATTAGTGATATAGAAGACCAAATGACAGAGAATAAAGAAGCTGAGCAAAAGAGGGACAAACAGCTACTGGACCACGAGGGGAGAATTCGAGAGATAAGTGACACCATAAGACGAAACAACATTAGAATAATTGGGATTCCAGAAGAAGAAGAAAGAGAGAGGGGAGCAGAAGGTATACTGGAGAGAATTATTGGGGAGAATTTCCCCAATATGGCAAAGGGAACGAGCATCAAAATTCAGGAGGTTCAGAGAACGCCCCTCAAAATCAATAAGAATAGGCCCACACCCCGTCACCTAATAGTAAAATTTACAAGTCTCAGTGACAAAGAGAAAATCCTGAAAGCAGCCCGGGAAAAGAAGTCTGTAACATACAATGGTAAAAATATTAGATTGGCAGCTGACTTATCCACAGAGACCTGGCAGGCCAGAAAGAGCTGGCATGATATTTTCAGAGCACTAAACGAGAAAAACATGCAGCCAAGAATACTATATCCAGCTAGGCTATCATTGAAAATAGAAGGAGAGATTAAAAGCTTCCAGGACAAACAACAACTGAAAGAATTTGCAAATACCAAACCAGCTCTACAGGAAATATTGAAAGGGGTCCTCTAAGCAAAGAGAGAGCCTACAAGTGGTAGATCAGAAAGGAACAGAGACCATATACAGTAACAGTCACCTTACAGGCAATACAATGGCACTAAATTCATATCTCTCAATACTTACCCTGAATGTGAATGGGCTAAATGCCCCTGTCAAAAGACACAGGGTATCAGAATGGATTAAAAAACAAAACCCATCTATATGTTGCCTCCAAGAAACACATTTTAAGCCCGAAGACACCTCCAGATTTAAAGTGAGGGGGTGGAAAAGAATTTACCATGCTAATGGACATGAGAAGAAAGCAGGAGTGGCAATCCTTATATCAGATCAATTAGATTTTAAGCCAAAGACTATAATAAGAGATGAGGAAGGACACTATATCATACTCAAAGGGTCTGTCCAACAAGA
Organism: Mustela lutreola; assembly: GCF_030435805.1. NCBI lineage: Eukaryota > Metazoa > Chordata > Mammalia > Carnivora > Mustelidae > Mustela > Mustela lutreola. The sequence goes on from NC_081294.1 coordinate 117,636,548, forward strand.
AGATTTAACAATTTTAAATATCTATGCCCCCAATGTGGGAGCAGCCAACTATATAAACCAATTAATAACAAAATCAAAGAAACACATCAACAATAATACAATAATAGTAGGGGACTTTAACACTCCCCTCACTGAAATAGACAGGTCATCCAAGCAAAAGATCAGCAAGGAAATAAAGGCCTTAAACGACACACTGGACCAGATGGACATCACAGATATATTCAGAGCATTTCATCCCAAAGCAACAGAATACACATTCTTCTCTAGTGCACATGGAACATTCTCCAGAATAGATCACATCCTCGGTCCTAAATCAGGACTCAACCGGTATCAAAAGATTGGGATCATTCCCTGCATATTTTCAGACCACAATGCTCTAAAGCTAGAACTCAACCACAAAAGGAAGTTTGGAAAGAACCCAAATACATGGAGACTAAACAGTATCCTTCTAAAGAATGAATGGGTCAACCGGGAAATTAAAGAAGAATTGAAAAAAATCATGGAAACAAATGATAATGAAAATACAACGGTTCAAAATCTGTGGGACACAACAAAGGCAGTCCTGAGAGGAAAATATATAGCGGTACAAGCCTTTCTCAAGAAACAAGAAAGGTCTCAGGTACACAACCTAACCCTACACCTAAAGGAGCTGGAGAAAGAACAAGAAAGAAACCCTAAGCCCAGTAGGAGAAGAGAAATCATAAAGATCAGAGCAGAAATCAATGAAATAGAAACCAAAAAAACAATAGAACAAATCAACGAAACTAGGAGCTGGTTCTTTGAAAGAATTAATAAAATTGATAAACCCCTGGCCCGACTTATCAAAAAGAAAAGAGAAAGGACCCAAATAAATAAAATCATGAATGAAAGAGGAGAGATCACAACTAACACCAAAGAAATACAAACTATTATAAGAACATACTATGAGCAACTCTATGGCAGAAATAAATCCATGTAATCATGGTCAATTGATTTTTGACAAGGGTGTCAAAATCAGTGACTGAGGAAAGCAAAATCTTTTCCTCTAATGGTCCTGTGACAAGTGAATAGCCAGAAACAAAAGAAAGAAGCCGGACACCTTTCTTATACCAGAAACAAAAATTAATTCAAAATGGATCAAATAACTAAATGAAAAAGCTAACACGTAAGCCTCTTAAAAGAAAATAGAGATGTAAATCCTTATGACCTGGGACTTTGCAAAGCATTCTTAAATATGACCCCAAATCATAAGCAACTAATTGGAAAATACAAATAAATTGGACTTTCAAAATTATAAACTTCTGTGTTTCAAAAGACACACTTCAACAAAAAATGGAAAAAAAAAACCAATGGAATGAGAAAAATATTTGCCAATTATATATATTATTAAGGGACTAGTATCTAGGATACATGAAGAATTCTCACAATTTAATGTCAAAGAAAAATAACCACATTAAAAATTGGCAAAGGACAAATGACAAAGGTCATTTCTCTGAGAAAATAGGCAACAGCCTAATAAGCACACAAAAGATGCTCAACATCATTAACTTTTAGTAAAATGCAAATCAAAATCACAATGAGATACAACTTTATACCCACCAGCATGGCTATACTAAAAAAGACAAACAGTAAGAAGTATTAGTGACAATGTAGAGAAAATTTAACTCTCACAGGCTGCTGGTGGGAAAATGATACAGTACAGCTGTCTTGAAATTCTGGAAGCTCCTCAAATGATCAAACAGTTATGATCCTCTACTTCTAGGTATATATATATATACAAGCAAAATAAAAACATGTCCAGAAAAAAATTATATGAATACTTATAACAGCATTATTCATAATAGCTAAAAAGTGGAAACGAATCAATGAAACAACCCATATATCCACCAACAGACTAATGGATAATGGAAGGTGTTATACACATATGATGGAATATTATTCTGCTACAAATAGGAATGAAGTACTGATACATGTTACAGCTTGTATGGACCTTTAAAGCATTATACTAAATAAAAGACATCAGGCACAGAAGTCCATGTATTACATGATTTCATTCATATGCATCTCTGGCATAGGAAAATCTATAGATAAAGAAGGTAGATTAGACATTGCTTAGGGCATATATACAAGAATGTAGTGATATCATCTTGAGCTGAAGAGAAAAAGTAGGGATTGCTGTTGAAGACCAGTCCTGCTTACACAGGCATGTGCAAAGGAATCTGCATTGTCACTAAAGTATAGCAGGGCTGTCCCCTCTTCATTCTGGGCTATGGCAGCTTATGAACAGAACAGATTTCCCAGTTCAGGAACCAGACACATTCTAGGGGGGTCTTAACCAGGATCCCAAGGCACTGGCCTTGCCCTTAGATTCCTTTCCCTTTCCTAGCGGGGTCTACCCAAAACTCCGGTCCCTGTTCCAGCTACTTCTGTGTCTGCTGGGATATAAAGGAGTAAAGCACAGGGAATGATAGCTAAAGGGCATGAGGTTTTAACTTGGGGGTCCACCTTTCAAATAATTAGTTTCTCATTCTCTGACTCAGTCATGAAGCATATATACCTAAGTGAGAAGAGGGTTGATTTTAGAACTTAAGAAAACACTAAGTTTGAAAGCCATCTTTATGGAATAGGAAAATCGTTAAATTTGCATTATTACAGTCAAGGCCTGGAGAACCCCACTCATATAGTTTACCTATAGGTAGAGAAGAGGGAATAACAATAATAAAAACTAACATTTATTTCATATTTACATTTATTTCATCAAGCACTTTGCAGATAATGATTTAGTTCTTTTACTATTACTATCAGGTAAACACTTTTACAATTTTCCATATTTTATCTCTTCAGGAAATTCAGTGAGGTTGTGTTAAGTGTCTCACACTTACATAAGTGTCTTACACTTACATAACTTTATATCCCTAGCTAGCTATCTATGTAGTTACTCTATTGTCTGTGCCCTATCTATAATGTATAAACCTTGTAAGATAAGAATTTGTATACTCAGTGCTGGGTGCTCAGTATCTCCTTGTTGACAAAATAAAAGAGTAAATGATTTAATTTTAGTGATTTCTAGTGCTTTTTCCATATTTTTAAATTAGTTTTTATAATCAAGATAAGGAACCATACACATTTCAGTTTATGGCTTTTTACCACACAAGAAATGCTCTTTATTGTCATTATTCCTCCACAGGTTGACTTTTTAATGACTGGGTATTCTTTAGCATGAATAAACCATTTTTACTACCCAATTCCTAACTGTTGGTCTTTGAGCTGATTCTAATTGGGTACTATTATTAATTATAGTGTAATAGTCTCATCTAGAATTTATTTTAGCTGTAATTTTTATGATAATTTTCTAAGAATAGTATCAATATTTTTTTAAACTGTGTGGGTATCACCTTGTCTATCAAGATATTTTCTACCAAGTGTGGTGTATGAGAATATCTTCATTTTGTTTTTGGCAAAATTGGTAATAAAAGTTTTGAATAAACTGTAAATTCATGTTTTTCAGGAAGAATTTACTTATTTTGTTTTTGTTTTCTTTTTTTTAAAGATTTATTTGAGAGAGAGAGAGATAATGTATGTGGTAGTGAGAGGGGCAAAGAGAGAGAATCTTCAAGACTATTCAGTTAGGGTGGAGCCCTCAACCTCATGACCTATGAGATCATGACCAGAGCTGAAACCAGTAGTCGATAGCTTAACTGTCTAGGTGCCCTATGTTTTCATATTTTCAAACACTATTAATTTAAAGACACAACATAGATAAAGAACTTTTGTAGATAAAGTTGTTCTTAGAACTATTCTTCACTTTAGATTTCACACCTATCTGCCAAGAGATCCTATCCTTAGATAGACTTCTTAAATCTTGGGAAGTAGTTCAGTTCGTTACTATTGCAGGAACAAAACTCTATCAGCCTAGGTAAGTTTTTGTCTTCTACTATGTAGTGTGTCTAGAATCTTTTAGAGAAAATAAAAGAAAAAGAATATTATCCTCCAACTATCTCCTAAGATGGAGAGATGATGTAATCCACAGGAAATATTCTACCCCTACCCTTCCTCTGTCCAGGATTTGTTACTGAGTTTTTGTCTTCTACTAGCACATGCTTCAATTCACTAGCAAGAGCTCCTCACCTTTCTCACCTAGAATGAACTTGCCATCTCCTGCCAATATTCGCACATGGAGACTTACCTATCATTTTCATATCCTGAAAGCCCATTCCTCACTTTATTTTCCATGCAAAATTAGGACCTCTAATGACCACCAGGTATCGTATCTATTCACACTAACCTTCAGCATTTCCTCCATGGTCCGCTCCTATAACAGACACCTCTACACCTACTTATCTTCTAGGTTTCCTGTTCTCCCTAAGTACTGTGCTGGAATTTCACCCGTTTTCCACGGTCTTTCCCTAATCATTCACTTAGAATCCATAGACACACTATTCATTCATCTGTTGTGTGTCATGATTTAACTACTCACAATAGTTAACATCAGTTCTTGGTCATATTAAGAGAAGGGAGTTCAGATGCAGTGTATCTAGAATCTTTTAGAGAAAATAAAAGAAAAAGAATATTATCCTCTACCTGGGCTGGGCACATCTGACAGATTATCGAGGCTGGTTCAAGTGTGGGGTGCTATCATTTTATATTAGACAATTCCTAATATATTTGCACTATTCACATAGCATAGAAAGATTACAATATATTTTCCATATATAACGAGATTGATTTTTAATGGACTTTAAAAAGACATAATAGCTGTACATGAATTATAACACAGAATTTCCTTTCAGTAAAGATTTCCAGATACATGGATGCTTTTAAATGAGATGAGGTTATTATCCAAATATATGCATCTAGACCTTTCAAGAAAAAAAAAAAAAAAGATAGCTAACTGCTCAATATCTGAGATACTTATGAAGCAGTTAAGCCAGAAAGTCGATCTGAATGATCTTGGGGTCTTCTTGAATAGAATTCTGTATTTAGAATTCTGTTGTCTGTGTTTACTTTCTTCACAGACCCAGTGAACCTGGCAAGCCTATTGTAATTAGAAATGACAATTTAGAGCTGGAGCAAAATGGAATGGTTAAATGCAGACACACCTAGGCAGCAGGCAGCCCTTCTGGCAGTCTGTTCTATTGTGTTGTTCTTCATGATTTCTAATCCAATTGCATATTTAAGAAACTTAAACATTTTTAAAACCAAAAAAACTCAAGAGAGAAATGTTTTTCTTTTATAGGGCCTTGGTATCTCCAAAAGAAAAGCAAAACCCTCCTGCCAAAGGAAAATGTTTTTGTCGTATTTTAGATGTATCGTTACACATGAGTAGGAGGATGGAAGAAACCCAACATGTTTCTTGCTGTCATATTTCCTTTTTTATACCTTTGTTTTAAATGCTGTCATTGAGTTCAGGGGCCAGGAGAGGGAGACGTTAATATGGAGATCATAGCTTGGATCTTTCTGAGAGGTTTCTTTTGTTCTCGGTTAAGTTTCCACCGGATTAGACGGGGAGTATTGCTGAGGAGGCCACAGGATGGAAGGTTGTAAAAGTCAAGAATCTTTGTTTTTGGTGATAATCTTATAACAAATGGGAGCCAGGTGTGCAATATTTGATTTGGCTGCCTTTCAGGGTTTTTATTTATTTTTCTTTAGGTATGCAACAACTAGGCAGGCTAAAATGAAAATGCAATCTCATAATGCCTATTTTGGGTGGTGTTTAAAATTATTGAGTAATTACAACAAATTATAAGGAAAATATGAATAAAAACACAAGCCCTTGGGATAATGCATAAACTTTGGAATCCTCCCAAATATAATAAGTCTTTCATCCTCAACTGTGCAGATCACATGAGGCCACCCATCTGGTTTAAACTCCTTCATACATACACTAACAATATTCATGGATTAGGAGTCAAAGAGGTGGAAGAGACCTAGAAGACCTAGAAAAGACCTAGAAAAGATCTAACGAATCTCCTCTTTGACTGCTCAAAGAGTCTGGCCCAGCTCAGTGGTAAAGCTGAAATTAGTAATTAGTCCTTTCACTTTTAAGCTCGGTTTGCATTTTTTTCCTTCTAAAACTTCTGCTCTCATTTCATAATGGTATGATCAGTAAATTATGGGAAAAAATAGTTTTTAAAGAAGTACAGTTGAGTCCATACATATATCAACTTCCAACGCTCTGCATTTCTCAAAATATCACAACCTACATAGGACGTCCCTTCCAGTTATCTATTTTCCCATCTTTTGATCTCCCTTAAAAAAATTTTCACCCATGGGAATTGGTCCAACTACATTCACAATCCTATTAGAGTCAGATCAGTGTAATGAGAATGTTGTATCACCTGGGTCACCACGATTAAGTCATGTCATTGGTCCCTGAAATGAAATCAGTCTGTGTTAACTGTAGGACTTCTACAAATACACACTTCATACAGGTACTTTCTATTTGCTATGGTTATTAGCAGGCCAGAGTAGAGATGCATTATTACTGGAAAACATCATATGAATAAAAGGAAAAGCATTTGAAAATGTAAGATACTCAGTGAAAAATAAAGATCATAAAAGTACATGGAAATGGGTAGGATAAGTGCCTTCTGTTTCAGAGGTGCCCAATTATATGAGTTGAAAAAAAGTATTAGTGTTGTGTACATTCTACTTCATTATACATTTTTCTGAACTCTTGTAGTTGTCAAATTCTGTATTCCTTGCATATTAGACTGATACCTTAAAACCATCATTTTTCAGAAATTAGACAGTAAATAAACCTATCAGTGTATTTGGGTTGATTTTCACTTTTTATTCTTTTATCCCCACTGAATTCTTAAATATTACCTTATTATAAAGGAATTACACTGTACAAAAGTTATTCTAAGATACTACATAAGGAGGTATTTGAAAGCTAGAATAATTGCATAAAAAAAGGAAATAATATGTAGATTTTTTCACATTCCAACTCTATATTATACTTGGAGATGATAACTATAACTAAGTATCCAGTAGGGAGTTAATCCTGTCATATTACAAATGTGTGTATTCATTAGTACTAAAGCATTCTTATACTCATGGAGAAAAATAACATTGAGCTGTATATAAAGTAGTCAGACATATTCAAGTACATTTTTTTGTCCTCTTCGTTTTAGCAAATCTCCTTTCTGTATACACTTGAACTATGTTCCCTTTCGTTTGTCCGTTATTGACACAGTATGGACTAAGACCATAAAGGAGATAATTTAAGGGTAACTTCATACCTGAAAAGTTGAAATCATTGGTTACCCCTTACAGAATCCTCCCTGGGGAACATAATACAGGGAATCATGGGCAATTTACAACTAGTTGTGAAAAGTATCTCGCTGATATAAAAAATCAATGGTTTCCGCCTTGAAAAAAAAAAAAAAATCTTCCTGGGAACCAAAGAGCAGAAGGTCAGAACATCTCCCTAGTTTGCATGCCTGTTTGTTTTCTAAGAGCAACTAGTCCTTCAAGTAATGTTACTTTGGACTCTGGTGGAGTGGATGCAGCCCTGCGTGCTCTGCCCCATCTACCGCTGAGCTATCATTACATAGAAGTTCTTACCTGGATGAGAAATGAAGAATTTTCAAGAGGAAATATGTGCCATTCACCTGCTATTCTCTTACTCAAATTTTATGTGCCTGATGCCTCTCCACTCCCCAACCCAACACTACTAAACACTTAAGGCCCTGGTTTGTTCTCTTCGTAAGCCATTTCCTTGTACCAAAAATTTAGGAAACAGCATAGTAATACATCAGTGGCATACAAAGCATACTTGGCCAAATAGCCAGCTTAACTTGGGCCAAAATATGGTTATTTGTAAACATCTCTGAAGGTGCTGGTGTGTATGTGTGTGTGTTTAGAGGAATACATCTCAACATGTTAAATGATAATGCATTTTTGTCTTAGAATGAGCTTTTCAAAGGTATTTTGTCAACCCCTTACTTTCTGCCAAATATATCACTTTCTTTTTTTTTTTTTTAAAGATTTTATTTATTTGACAGACAGAGATCACAAGTAGGCAGAGAGGCAGGCAGAGAGAGAGAGGAAGGGAAGCAGGCTCCCTGCTGAGCAGAGAGCCCAATGCGGGGCTCCATCCCAGGACCCTGAGACCATGACCTGAGTCGAAGGCAGAGGCTTAACCACTGAGCCACCCAGGCGCCCCAATATATCACTTTCTTGTTAAAAATAAAAATCTTACAGTATTCTTTAAATTCCTTCCACTGAATAAAGCTATATGGCTATCACTATAAAACCACATGTGCAGTCTCTACAATACTTACAGTCTTATTGGGGAAATGTGACAGAAATGCGTGGTGGTAGGATATGGGTGTGGGTATGTATCTTATCTTATTGTTAACATCAGATTTCCAAACTGCATGAAATTTCCAATATTAAAAAATGAAAGAGAAAAAAGATTATTTAAAATTCTTGTGAGAATATTCCATGAAATTTAATGCAGTATTTTCTAGTATCGACTAGGAACCTAAACAAACCTATTTGACAAACTGTGGCTTCCAGTTTTCAATGATTGAATAAAAAATTTCATTTATGATGAATATTGTACTGTTCTATTTAGTTATTGCATGCAAAAGCCAACATTACATTATCATGAAGAGATTTAAACAATATGGGAAATCTGATATAGAGGAACTATTTCACTGAAATACAATATAAAGTCTTTAAACTCTAAGAATATGAAATAATTTTTCTATTATTATTTGTAGCCATAAGGTAAAAATTAATCAAGTATTCCAGCATCATAAATATTTTTCTATTATAGTATTATAAAAATTACCCTTAAGAATTGACTTTATTCAATGATGTCCATGCCTTTGGGAGGGAGAGAGTTGAATAGGCGAAGCACAATTTTCCTTTAATTTTTTTTTTACAGTGGTGAAAGTACTACATAGGACACTATAAAGGTAGATATATGACATGAACCATTTGCTAAAACCCCTAAGGATTTACAGCACAAAAAGTCACCCTTACTGTATACAAATAAAAAAAATAATATTTAGGAGACTGAAGGGTTCCAGGATGAAATGCAGACTGCGATAAAGGAAATTAACTACATTATAAATTTACGAAATAATCTCACTGAAGATGGTAGGGAAAAGATGGTGAAAAAAGTATCTTTGGAAAAAAAGGAAGACTGTAGGACTAAAGGCAAAAGGAAATATACCAAAAGCCCTGTACTCTAGTTGATTATTTTCCATGGGAGTAGGAGTTAATAATTCTAATGCTGTAAGAACTGTATACTGGAATTTAGCAATAACTGGATGCCAGAGGATAGGAGCCAATTTTCTTAATGTTGGAGCAGAGGGTTCAGATAAGCAATGGGAGAGGCTAGAATCCATGTGGTAATGCATTGAAGTTGTATAATATATTAGTTGTATCTACCAGTATAGACTCATCAAAATACTGATTTTCCTCTCTCTCTCTCTATATCTATCTATCTATCTATATATATATATAAATACAAAAATATTAAAAGATGCATGTAAGTGGTTATAAATGTATAAGGTACATATGTATGAAAGATATATTTCCTTGCTCTATTATTGGATTATAACCTAGGGAATAAAATAATTATCCACAATTATATTATATATAATTAATAGTAAGTGGGAGAGAACAGATAAATCTCCCATGCAGAAGAATTCCAAATAATTTGTAGATTCTGCTTTCAAGGGAAAGGAGTATAACTCCCTATTATTCAGTTGTGGGCTGCAGACAATGACTTCCTTCCCAGGAGTAGGATATGGACTATGGAATAAAGAGTCACTTTACAGTGGAGAAACCAACAAAGCTTACCTCAGTCAGGTAGGTAGATCGAGGTTAAATATCAGTGATGACAAATCATGTTGATGGCTTGTATCATTGATAGGATGTGATGTGATGAGAAAGGCATTTTACTTCTGTAGTATGTCTCCCAAAATCGTAACTCAAGTCTAATTATGATTTTTAAAAATCTAACAAATCCCAATTGAGAATCATTCTGCAAAATACCTACTGGTGCCCTCAAAGTTGTAAAAACCAATGAAAGCAAGAAAAGTTGGACAAGCATCTCAACATAGAGTCTTTAAGACATGTTAATTAAGTGGAATATGGTATCTTGGAAAAGATCCTGAAACAAAGGACTTGGGTTAAAAAGGAGGAAATCTGAATTGGACCTTAGTTTAAAATAATGTATATAAATATTGGTTCAATAATTGTGATAAATGCACCATGATGTTATAAAACATTAGTAATAGGGGAAAGGGAGGAAGGAAGAGGGAAATTCCCACTATGTTCACAGATTTCCTGCACATCCAACACCAATCTAAAATTTAAGTCATTTAAGAATTGACTTGAGTTTTCCATTTCTTTGTGTCTTCCTCAATTTCTTTCATGAGTACTTTATAGTTTTCTGAGTATAGATTCTGTGTCTCTTTGGTTAGGTTTATTCCTAGGTATCTTATGGTTTTGGATGCAATTGTAAATGGGATTGACTCCTTAATATCTCTTTCTTCTGTCTTGCTGTTGGTGTAGAGAAATGCAACTGATTTCTGTGCATTGATTTTATATCCTGACACTTTACTGAATTCCTGTATAAGTTCTAGCAGTTTTGGAGTGGAGTCTTTTGGGTTTTCCACATATAGTATCATATCATCTGCGAAGAGTGATAATTTGACTTCTTCTTTGCCGATTTGGATGCCTTTAATTTCCTTTTGTTGTCTGATTGCTGAGGCTAGGACCTCTAGTACGATGTTGAATAGCAGTGGTGATAATGGACATCCCTGCCGTGTTCCTGACCTTAGCGGAAAAGCTTTCAGTTTTTCTCCATTGAGAATGATATTTGCGGTGGGTTTTTCATAGATGGCTTTGATGATATTGAGGTATGTGCCCTCTATCCCTACACTTTGAAGAGTTTTGATCAGGAAGGGATGTTGTACTTTGTCAAATGCTTTTTCAGCATCTATTGAGAGTATCATATGGTTCTTGTTCTTTCTTTTATTGATGTGTTGTATCACATTGACTGATTTGCGGATGTTGAACCAACCTTGCAGCCCTGGAATAAATCCCACTTGGTCGTGGTGAATAATCTTTTTAATGTACTGTTGAATCCTATTGGCTAGTATTTTGTTGAGTATTTTCGCATCTGTGTTCATGAAGGATATCGGTCTATAGCTCTCTTTTTTGGTGGGATCCTTGTCTGGTTTTGGGATCAAGGTGATGCTGGCTTCATAAAATGAGTTTGGAAGTTTTCCTTCCATTTCTATTTTTTGGAACAGTTTCAGGAGAATAGGAATTAGTTCTTCTTTAAATGTTTGGTAGAATTCCCCCGGGAAGCCATCTGGCCCTGGGCTTTTGTTTGTTTGGAGATTTTTAATGACTGTTTCAATCTCCTTACTGGTTATGGGTCTGTTCAGGCTTTCTATTTCTTCCTGGTTCAGTTGTGGTAGTTTATATGTTTCTAGGAATGCATCCATTTCTTCCAGATTGTCAAATTTATTGCCATAGAGTTGCTCATAGTATGTTCTTATAATAGTTTGTATTTCTTTGGTGTTAGTTGTGATCTCTCCTCTTTCATTCATGATTTTATTTATTTGGGTCCTTTCTCTTTTCTTTTTGATAAGTCGGGCCAGGGGTTTATCAATTTTATTAATTCTTTCAAAGAACCAGCTCCTAGTTTCGTTGATTTGTTCTATTGTTTTTTTGGTTTCTATTTCATTGATTTCTGCTCTGATCTTTATGATTTCTCTTCTCCTGCTGGGCTTAGGGTTTCTTTCTTGTTCTTTCTCCAGCTCCTTTAGGTGTAGGGTTAGGTTGTGTACCTGAGACCTTTCTTGTTTCTTGAGAAAGGCTTGTACCGCTATATATTTGCCTCTCAGGACTGCCTTTGTTGTGTCCCACAGATTTTGAACCGTTGTATTTTCATTATCATTTGTTTCCATGATTTTTTTCAATTCTTCTTTAATTTCCCGGTTGACCCATTCATTCTTTAGAAGGATACTGTTTAGTCTCCATGTATTTGGGTTCTTTCCAAACTTCCTTTTGTGGTTGAGTTCTAGCTTTAGAGCATTGTGGTCTGAAAATATGCAGGGAATGATCCCAATCTTTTGATACCGGTTGAGTCCTGATTTAGGACCGAGGATGTGATCTATTCTGGAGAATGTTCCATGTGCACTAGAGAAGAATGTGTATTCTGTTGCTTTGGGATGAAATGCTCTGAATATATCTGTGATGTCCATCTGGTCCAGTGTGTCGTTTAAGGCCTTTATTTCCTTGCTGATCTTTTGCTTGGATGACCTGTCTATTTCAGTGAGGGGAGTGTTAAAGTCCCCTACTATTATTGTATTATTGTTGATGTGTTTCTTTGATTTTGTTATTAATTGGTTTATATAGTTGGCTGCTCCCACGTTGGGGGCATAGATATTGAAAATTGTTAGATCTTCTTGTTGGACAGACCCTTTGAGTATGATATAGTGTCCTTCCTCATCTCTTATTATAGTCTTTGGCTTAAAATCTAATTGATCTGATATAAGGATTGCCACTCCTGCTTTCTTCTCATGTCCATTAGCATGGTAAATTCTTTTCCACCCCCTCACTTTAAATCTGGAGGTGTCTTCGGGCTTAAAATGTGTTTCTTGGAGGCAACATATAGATGGGTTTTGTTTTTTAATCCATTCTGATACCCTGTGTCTTTTGACAGGGGCATTTAGCCCATTCACATTCAGGGTAAGTATTGAGAGATATGAATTTAGTGCCATTGTATTGCCTGTAAGGTGACTGTTACTGTATATGGTCTCTGTTCCTTTCTGATCTACCACTTGTAGGCTCTCTCTTTGCTTAGAGGACCCCTTTCAATATTTCCTGTAGAGCTGGTTTGGTATTTGCAAATTCTTTCAGTTGTTGTTTGTCCTGGAAGCTTTTAATCTCTCCTTCTATTTTCAATGATAGCCTAGCTGGATATAGTATTCTTGGCTGCATGTTTTTCTCGTTTAGTGCTCTGAAAATATCATGCCAGCTCTTTCTGGCCTGCCAGGTCTCTGTGGATAAGTCAGCTGCCAATCTAATATTTTTACCATTGTATGTTACAGACTTCTTTTCCCGGGCTGCTTTCAGGATTTTCTCTTTGTCATTGAGACTTGTAAATTTTACTATTAGGTGACGGGGTGTGGGCCTATTCTTATTGATTTTGAGGGGCGTTCTCTGAACCTCCTGAATTTTGATGCTCGTTCCCTTTGCCATATTGGGGAAATTCTCCCCAATAATTCTCTCCAGTATACCTTCTGCTCCCCTCTCATTTTCTTCTTCTTCTGGAATCCCAATTATTCTAATGTTGTTTCGTCTTATGGTGTCACTTATCTCTCGAATTCTCCCCTCGTGTTCCAGTAGCTGTTTGTCCCTCTTTTGCTCAGCTTCTTTATTCTCTGTCATTTGGTCTTCTATATCACTAATTCTTTCTTCTGCCTCATTTATACTAGCAGTTAGAGCCTCCATTTTTGATTGCACCTCATTAATAGCTTTTTTGATTTCACCTTGGTTAGATTTTAGTTCTTTTATTTCTCCAGAAAGGGCTTTTATATGTCTCGAGAGGGTTTCTCTATGCTCCTGGATTGGAAGAATAAATATTGTGAAAATGTCTATGCTACCTAAAGCAATCTACACATTTAATGCAATTCCTATCAAAGTACCATCCATCTTTTTCAAAGAAATGGAACAAATAATGCTAAAATTTATATGGAACCAGAAAAGACCTCGAATAGCCAAAGGGATATTGAAAAAGAAAGCCAACGTTGGTGGCATCACAATTCCGGACTTCAAGCTCTATTACAAAGCTGTCATCATCAAGACAGCATGGTACTGGCACAAAAACAGACACATAGATCAATGGGACAGAATAGAGAGCCCAGAAATAGACCCTCAAATCTATGGTCAACTAATCTTCGACAAAGCAGGAAAGAATGTCCAATGGAAAAAAGACAGCCTCTTCAATAAATGGTGCTGGGAAAATTGGACAGCCACATGCAGAAAAATGAAATTGGACCATTTCCTTACACCACACACAAAAATAGACTCAAAATGGATGAAGGACCTCAATGTACGAAAGGAATCCATCAAAATCCTTGAGGAGAACACGGGCAGCAACCTCTTCGACCTCTGCCGCAGCAACATCTTCCTAGGAACAACGCAAAAGGCAAGGGAAGCAAGGGAAAAAATGAACTACTGGGATTTCATCAAGATCAAAAGCTTTTGCACAGCAAAGGAAACAGTTAACAAAATCAAAAGACAACTGACAGAATGGGAGAAGATATTTGCAAACGACATATCAGATAAAGGACTAGTGTCCAGAATCTATAAAGAACTTAGCAAACTCAACACCCAAAGAACAAATAATCCAATCAAGAAATGGGCAGAGGACATGAACAGACATTTCTGCAAAGAAGACATCCAGATGGCCAACAGACACATGAAAAAGTGCTCCATATCACTCGGCATCAGGGAAATACAAATCAAAACCACAATGAGATATCACCTCACACCAGTCAGAATGGCTAAAATCAACAAGTCAGGAAATGACAGATGCTGGCGAGGATGCGGAGAAAGGGGAACCCTCCTACACTGTTGGTGGGAATGCAAGCTGGTGCAGCCACTCTGGAAAACAGCATGGAGGTTCCTCAAAATGTTGAAAATAGAACTGCCCTATGACCCAGCAATTGCACTATTGGGTATTTACCCTAAAGATACAAATGTAGTGATCCAAAGGGGCACGTGCACCCGAATGTTTATAGCAGCAATGTCCACTATAGCCAAACTATGGAAAGAACCTAGATGTCCATCAACAGATGAATGGATCAAGAAGATGTGGTATATATACACAATGGAATACTATGCAGCCATCAAAAGAAATGAAATCTTGCCATTTGCAACAACATGGATGGAACTAGAGCGTATCATGCTTAGCGAAATAAGTCAAGCAGAGAAAGACAACTATCATATGATCTCCCTGATATGAGGAAGTGGTGATACAACATGGAGGCTTAAGTGGGTAGAAGAAGAATAAATGAAACAAGATGGGATTGGGAGGGAGACAAACCATAAGTGACTCTTAATCTCACAAAACAAACTGAGGGTTGCCGGGGGGAGGGGGTTTGGGAGAAGGGGTTGGGATTATGGACATTGGGGAGGGCATGTGATTTGGTGAGTGCTGTGAAGTGTGTAAACCTGGTGATTCACAGACCTGTACCCCTGGGGATAAAAATATATGTTTATAAAAAATTAAAAAAAAAAAAAATTAAAAAAAAAAAAAAGAATTGACTTGAGTTTAGCTTGGAAAGAATGATAAACTCTTCACATTTTTGAAGGTTTTCTATCCACACCTCAAGTGAAATTACTTTTACTCTCAACCTTCTTTAGTATAAAGAGAAACTTCAGTAACCAGATGTTTGCCTTGATCACTCCTACCTCTCTAATGGTGGAGGTCATCATGATCTCCTGCAATGGTCTAGTCCTTCCTCTTTGACTACTTAAGTCTCCTTCAAAGCACACTTGAAACCATTCTTTTAAGAGACTTTCCATATTCCTTTTGCATGTTTTTTTACTCAAGAATACTTGTAGGATTTTAGTCTTTATCCCCAATTTTAGCATGGAGGTATTCAAGATCTTACATTGCTCATTATATTTTTGTGCATGTAAGTGTCAACTCCCCAAAGTGTGAACATGAATTGTGCTGTTTATTTCTTCTGTATTCTCCTTAGCAAGTAATCAAACTATTTTTTTGCTAAATAGATATTTTATTGATTTTATAATATGAATGGGAAAATATATATCAAAAAGTGAATATATTTTCCACCATTATTTTACTAGAAGATAAAAATGAGTTTTTGATAAATATTTTTTTGTTAAAGTAAATATAAAATATATTTATTTTATGTTTAAGAATTAAATTCTTAAAAATACTTTTTTTAAAATTTTTTATTTTTTATAAACATATATTTTTATCCCCAGGGTACTGGAAAAAGTGCTCCATATCATTCGGCATCAGGGAAATACAAATCAAGACCACAATGAGATATCACCTCACACCAGTCAGAATGGCTAAAATCAACAAGTCAGGAAATGACAGATGCTAGCGAGGATGAGGAGAAAGGGGAACCCTCCTACACTGTTGGTGGGAATGCAAGCTGGTGCAACCACTCTGGAAAACAGCCTGGAGGTTCTTCAAAATGTTGAAAATAGAGTTTTTGATAAATATTTTAACATGAGAATATACAAGTAGAAAATAAGTACATGAAAATTGAAAAGACTGATAAATATAGAAGGAAATATTTAGTTAGAGCAGGACTAAGAAGGCCAAAGAGAGATCATGGCAGTTTTAAGGAAGAATTGATCATGTAACTGTTCTTTTATAAAAGAGTAACAATGATAATATAAACAATAAAAAACAGGATGTATTTTTACCCATTTATATTTTTACTAAATACGTGTGTTCTCCATTTATTTTAATAGAGATTTCACATACACTGAAGGGTTAAGTTCTTTAGACAAGAAGGTTCTTTTCCTACTTTGCCTTAAACTTACTGAGCAGGAAATACCTTAGAGAATTCTTTTAAAAGAACCAGATTTAGATTATGAAGCAAGAGAACACATTGTTCCCAGAATCTGTTTTGATAAGTAAAAAGCTGGACATATGGATACTCAGATTCCATTTCTAAGTGCTCACAAGATCTTGGTGTGACCTTGTGATTACATTCTGGCCAGTGATATGTAAGTACATGATTTTGTGGCAGCTTCCAAGAATCTTCCTCAAAAGATAACTGGCACATTTTCTTTGTACCTTTGTTATTCTTTCTGATTTTTAATTACTCAAATATTGCCTAGGGGACTTTTCTCCCCATCAGGAATCATATAAAATTGCTTTATTTTTTTAGTTTTGCCAACAGTCCAAACTGCCTGCTGCTATTTCAGATCTTTAAATGAGAGATAAATTAATTTTGATCAAAACTGGAAACTTTGAAAGCAGACAAATACCAACAAAAGACTTTATTTAAAATTCAGTCCATCAAAGAAAATACTCCCTCTAAAATAGCAATCCTTTAACTTTAGGCATTCTAAGTTGCACTGAAAAACTTGAAAAATATTGAAAAGAATGTGAGGATCTGGCTGTGGAAAATAGTACACAAACTGATAGAGCAGTAATTAAGTATTTCCTTTAAAAGATCTATTATTGGGCATCTGGGTGGCTCAGTGGGTTAAGTCTCTGCCTTTGGCTCAGGTCATGATCTCAAGGTCCTGGGATTGAGTCCCACATCTGGCTTTCTGCTCAGTGGGGAGCCTGCTTCCCCACCCCTCTCTCTGCCTGCCTCTCTGCCTACTTGTGATCTCTCTCTGTGTCAAATTAATAAATAAAATCTTTAAAATAAGATCTATTATTAAATTGAATCCACTATAGACACATGGTTTAAAGGACTCAGCTAGTATCTGACAGTCAGTCCATCAACACCTAGAACTAAACAGGAAACATTTTAGAATGGAAGGGGTGAAATAAAATGTTCTAAGTAGCTTTCTCCATTTTTACAACTCAGATATTATCTGTACCAAAAAAAAAAATCATATTCAATATCTCGAGAAGTTAAAAAAAACCTGTTTTTTGTTTTTGTTTTTGTTTTTGTTTTTGTTTTAGGTCAAGCAGTTTGTAGATGGTAGAGCTTGGGCTTGTACACAGATCTGTGTCTTGTAACATAAGTTCTTACAACAGGATAGCGTGTATCTAATGAAGGAAGAGTGAATAAATCTTGTTGTCTTTGTTGGTGTTTTTGTTACTATTTGAACATACATATACGTGGAGGGAAATTTTCTTATGGAAGAAAAGGAAAAATTTAAAGTTGTTTATATTCAGTGGATAAATAAAAGTATGGGAAAGTTCATGCCACTTATTTTGAAAAGGCAGATTGCTTTCTTCATATTTTTATATTAATTGCTTAATATTCACTGGCATGTAGAAATAATAGTATTTCCTCCTATTCACATTCAGCAACTTAGTTATTCTCAATCTGAGTCTCTATAGTAATACATCAGATTTCTTTCTATTGTCTAAAACATAGGAAACTGAAGAAAGTTGTTCAATTAGATTATGAATATCTAGACATTATGTCCATACAGTTTGAAAAGGAAAAGAATGCAAGATCTTGATTTAGTTCAATCTGAAGTTCTTTCTTTTGAGAAGAATCTTGAACTAAATGCTTGAATACATTTAGTTAAATGTGTTTCATAGATACCAAGGCCATCAAACTTTCAGAAGTTACTTTACTTCTTGGCAAATTGTTATTTCTTCAAAGTATTTCAAACACCCAATAAAATAAGCTCCTTCTCCATTAGTATACTCACAGCCAACAACATTTGAAATGATAAAGTGAAATGAAATAGAAACACTTGGATTATATTGCTTTAAAAAATAAACACAAATTTAAAAATGATTGGGAAAGTGTCTAGCAAAATGGGTTATTCTAAAACCAAAACATTTAAAAAATGGATTAATACATTTCAGAAACTCTCAAGAAGGGGGAAAAAAACCCAGAAAACTCCTTTTCAATTGAAGCAGAACAAAAGGTAATTTTAATTTGGTTTTATGTCAGAATTCTGTTTTGATTCAGGTAATAGTATTTCATGTAAATTAATAATGTCACATATAAGTAATTGTCTTATTTTATACAGACAGAAAGAAGTAATAAAACTGTCACCTTGACATGTCCTATAAGATGGTCTGACTCTTATCATCTTCTCTCTTGCAATGGAATAAGAGAACACAGCAAAATCTAATTGGATCACTCAGTTTAAATAGTGGTCTCAGCTATTTGAAGGTTGTGACTGTGTGAGTGTCCTGTGTAGAACTTGGCACTTAGGAGGCACTTAATACATAGTTGTTAAATAAACAAATTAACTGAGATCACCAAGATTTTTAAATATGGAACTTTAAAAAGATAAAGCAGTTGAGTCTCAGTGAAGTTAAATGATTTACCTCTAAGACTATGTGAAACCAGAAATGTAAAGTTATTATCTGATTCCTTACTCTCATCAATATTGATCTCAGTATCTAATATCTAATCTCAGACATTATCTGTACCCAAAAAAGTCATATTCAATGTCTTGGGAAGTTAAAAAACAAACAAATAAAAAAAAACCACTTTTTTTTTTTTCTTTAGGTCAAGCAGTTTGTAAATGGTAGAGCTTGGGTTTGTACTTAGATCTGGGTCTTGTAACATGAGTTCTTACAACAGGATAGCTTGTATCTAATGAAGGAAGAGTGAAGAAATTTTGTTGTCTTTGTTGGTGTTTTTGTTTTATGAAAAGAAAGCCATTTCAGAACTATAAATTTAAATCCATATGATAGCTAAGTAGTGCTAATAGGAACTGAAGGAGGGTGGAAATATAAAAGTTAAAGGGCAGAATACAAAAATGCCTTAGTCCCTATCCATTCTTTGCACACAAAAATGTAAAGGAGCAGAAAGACGGAGTGGGTAGGATGGAGAAAGTTAGGTAAGAAAAAGTTCAAATATTGAGAATTCCAAGGAAGCCACACTATTATTCATTACACGAGTCATCTCAGCTGTTTTCAAAACATGACTAGAATTTACTAAATATAGATTTGACTTTGGATTTCATGACACTTTCAAACTAGATCATTTCACCCTTGATTTTTTATTTTGGATGTTCTCACATAGCAAAGCAAACTGAAAATTTACAGATATACTTGAGATTTTATTTCTGCCTCAATTATCTTTCATGTGAATATGTTTAAAACAGAGTATTTTCAGTTGGGCTTCTCTAAATTACAATGTAAGTGAAGTGTCATATATTTTTTTGTAACAAATTAATACAATTTTAGGAGTATCAAATTTGTTTAAAACTATTCAAATTCCTGGGGCACCTGCGTGGCTCAGTCGGTGAAGCCGCTGCCTTGGGCTCAGGTCATGATCTCAGGGTCCTGGGATCGAGCCCCACATCAGGTTCTCTGCTCAGCAGGGAGCCTGCTTCTCTCTCTACCTCCCCCTGCTTGTGCTCTCTTTCTATGACAAATGAATAAAATATTAAAAAAAAAAACTATTCAAATTCCTATTCCCTTATAATTTAAACACAATAATATAATAAATCTAAATGTGATCATTTTTCTTAAGGTACCTTGATTTATTTCTTAAATTGGGAGACTTTCACCATTTCATCCTGTTGAAACCTATCCAAGGAAATGGAAAATGTAGCATGACTTGTCTGCTTATTGACTTAGGTAATTCTGATGATGTTAAAGACAATTACTATAAATTATTAAAATTGATGAACAACTTTTACATTGAAAAACTGTATTTTCAACTTATCTTTGATTTTTTTTTCTTCATTAGGTCACTCAGGAAAGTGACTTGGGCAATAGCAGCATTAACACTGATCTGTACTGAAGAAAATAAAACCTATAGAGGTTAATTTCATCAAGGTTCATAGAGCTAGTAGTTTCAGAGAACTAGTTAGTAGCTAGATGAGATTTGTCTGATGTCAGATTGCCAGTTAACTTGAAGGAAAAATTTAGAAATTGCAACCAATGGGGGAAAAAGAAAAAACAATGTAGACTGTGATGCTGATACTTGCTATCAAATAGCAATGGTACTTACATCTGTTAGACAATCATGGGCAACTCAGATCTCTGAGATAAAGGATAAAATTCCCCATCTGAGAGGTGTTCAAAACTACTAGTCCTATATACCTTCCTAGACACTTTTCAAGAAACAGCACTCTTGGACTACTTATCTCTTTCCCACCACCCATAAATAGTGATATACTCTCTCCAATGAACACCCCAGGACACTCTTTTCACAATTATAACATTATAAATTTACACTTATACCACCTAACTTTTGGTGTGGTACTTATTATATAATAAAAGTTTTAATGAATGAAATGGAGTTTAAGTGCATGAATTAGTATCAATCCTAGGATGAGTAAGTATCAGAAAATTTTAAGGGTGTAAAATAAAATGAAATATCTATAACAGTAAGCTATGGGAGCCACATCATAAGATATTGCAGCAAAGCAAGAGTAAGGAAGTGAGTAAGCCAGTGATGTCATTGAAATCACAACAATGATGAGGAATTAGATAAGTTAATCAGAACCAACCAATCTAGGCAAAGGAACAAGGCCAAAGGAACAGTGGTCCAAGTGATAAAATCCTTAGCTAAAGCCCACATTATAAAGCAGACATCACTGTCAAAGCAAAATCAAGCAAAATGGAGATACTAATTAGCACCTCCAAAAAACAAGACTACCCTCACTTAAACTTTAAATTTTAAGTAATATAACATATTTTGAAAAGGCTACCCTTCACAAATGCATCTTTAATACACTATTTTAGCCAGCCTACGACCAGAGAGAGAGCTAGAATTCTGAGACTAGTGAGAGCAGGCAGGTAAAAAGAAAGGAATTCAAAAGCTTTCAAATGCTTCTTCAGTATTTTAGAACTACCTATTTCTTTGAGATTCTGATTTTTTAAAAATATTATTACATGCACAGAAACATAAAATTTTACATTCAGAGTTCAGGGGCCATGGACTTTCTGAAGACTTCCAGGTACTTCTGTGACTCTAGATAGAATCGTTAGAAAGAAACTGTAAAAACTAAATTTAAATTATGGAATTATTCCATATGCTATATAGAATATGGAATTGGCTGAATTTAAAAATATGGAAAATCTACAGGTAATTTCCACTGCAAATAAGTCAAGAGACTAATTGGTAATTCTTCAATTTTGTTTGTTTGTTCTTCTTAGGCTTGATTTCCCAGTGGTGTCCTTTAAATTGAAGTACTTCCTTGTATGTACACAAGTAAAGAGCTGTTACTAATTTTCTTTATCAGAAATTAGAAACAATAATCTAACTATAGAGAATATAGGTGTGCCCATAATTTTAGAAAAAATAGAATCTCATTATTTTAAAGTCCTTGTACATGTACCTTATTTAAGAATTTTTAAAATATGTTTTTTAAAATGTCATGAAATTTACACTTGTTTTAGGTGGCGGCGCATCTGGGTGGCTCAGTCAGTTGAACATCTGACTCTTGGTTTCAGCTCAGGTCATGATCTCTTGGACTGTGAGATTGAGCAACACAATGTTTTATCCACTTAATGGAGGGAGAGTCTGCTTGAAATAGTCTCTTCCTCTGCCCCTTCCTACCCCCTCTCAAATAAAAAAATCTTTAAAAAATTTTTCCACTTGCTTTCGGTATAAAGAAACTTTTTCATTAAATGGATTTTTTAAAACTGAGAATTAACAAGCATACAAAGATGATTTAACCACTTAAAAAAATTAAATCTATCAAAATCCCTCTAAAGATTCAATGCAGTCCCCATCAATATACCAAAGGCATTCTTTTTTTTTTTTTTTTTTTTTTTTTTTAATTTATTTTTTATTTATTTCTACCAAAGGCATTCTTAACATAAATAAAGGAAAATTCCTAAAATTTGTGTGGGACTACAAACTACCTGGAATAATCAAACTAATTTTGGGCGGGGGGGGGGGGGGAGCCGAAATCATGCTTCTGGATTTCAAATTATACTACAAAGCCACAGTTATAAAAATAGTATTGTGCTGGCACAAAAATAGTTGCATGGACAAATGAAAAAGGAGAAAGAGCCCAGTATTAAACTCTGGCATATATGGTCAACTAATACTCAGCAAGGGATCCAAGAATACCCACTGGGGAAAGGATGATCTCTCCAACAAATGGTGCTGAGACAACTGAAGAAACACATACAAAACAAAGAAAATTGACCTCTATCCCACACCACTCAAAAAAAAAAAAAAAAAAAAATTAAAAAGACACAAAAAATATTAAAGCTCTAAGTATAAGACCTGATACCATAGAACTCCTAGAAGAAAATGTAGGGAAGAAACTCATTGATATTTGTCCTATCATTAAGTTTGTGGTCATAATGTCAAAAGCCCCAAGAACAAATGAGAAAAAATCAAATAAAACTTTATCAAACTCAAAAGCTTCTACACAGCAAGATGAACCATTAAGAAAATGAAAAGACAACCTAAACCTACACAGTAGGAGAAAATGTTCACAAATCATAAGGTGTTAATATCTAAAATGTATAAAGAATTCAGTTAACTCCATAACAAAAACAATCTGATTTAAAAATAGCAAGAACCAAATAGACATTTCTCCAAAGAGGACATCAAAATGGCTGACACATGAAAAGAAGTTCAACATCTTAACTGTCGGAAATACAAATCAAAACCAAAATGAGATATCACCTGATACCTGTTAGAATTGCCATTACAAAAAGACAAGAACAACAGTCCTGATGAGGATGTGTTGAAAAGAGGATCATTCTATATCACTGGTGGGAATATAAATTGGTCCCACAACTCTGGAAAACAATATGGAGGTCCCTAAAAAAAATTAAAAATTGACCCACCATATGATCTAGCAGTTCTACTTCGGGAAATGGAGATAGGATTTTGATGAGATATATGCACTTCCATGTTTATCACAATAGCTGAGATATGGAAATGACTCAAATATCCATCAATTAATGAGTGGCTTAAAAATATGGGGTGTGTGTGTGTGTGTGTGTGTGTGTGTGTATAATTTTCATCCACAAGAAAGGAAGATATCTTCCCATTTGTGTCAGCATGGATGGACTTTGAGCACATTATGCTGAATCAGGTAAGTTAGAGAAAGAAAGAGTACAATATTGCTTATATGTAGATTCTAGAAAGTTCAACTTGTAAAAAAAAAACCCAGTAAAATAGTGGTTATCAGGGGATGGAGAGTGGGAATAAGGGCTATGGTGTTTATATCAAACAAAAAGTATACAGTCAGCAAAAGAAACCATTGGCAAACAAAAAGAGAACCTACAAAATGTAAGAAGGTATTCTCAAATGATATATTTAATAAGGAGTTAATATCCAAAACACATAAAGAATGTATATGACTCAAAACGAAGAAAAAAATACAATTAAAAATGGGAAAAAGATATCAATAGATATTTTCCAAAGAAGCAGAAACGACCAGAAGACACAGGTGAAGATATATAACATCATTCATCATCATGGAAATGCAAATCAAACCACAGTGATATAGAGCCTTACACCTGTCAGAATAGCTAGAATCCAAAAGAAAATAACAAGGATATAGAGAAAAGGGAACACATGCACACTGTTAGAATGTAAATTGGTGTAGCCACTGTGAAAAACAGTATTACATTTCCTCAAAAAATTATAAAAATAATTATCATATGATCCAGTAATTCTATTACTGGATATTGACCCAAAGAAAATGAAAACACTAATTCAAAAATATTATGCACCCTGTTTATTGTAGCATTATTTACAACAATCAAAACACCTAAATTTCCACTGATAGACAAATAGATAAAAAGATATGGTATCTCTACAAGGGAATATTACTTAGGCATTAAAAAGAATGAGGTCTTGCCATTGTGACAACATGAGTGAACCTAGACATTATTATGCTCCGTGAAGTAAGTCAGACAGAGAAAGGCAAATACCATATGATTTCAGTTATACATAGAAAAAAAAAAAAAAAGGATTAATAAAACAAACAAAAAATAGAAACAGTCATAAACACAGAGATCTGATGATTGCCAGAAGTGAAGAGTTGGGGGAATGGGCAAAATGGGTGGAAGTGAATGGGAGCCACAGGCTTGTACTTATAGAATAGGTTAAGTCAGGGCAATTAGGACACAGCATAGGCAAATATGGTCAATAGTATTGTAATAACATTTGTAGGATAACAGCATTTGTAGGATGGTAGCTACACTTCTGAACATAGCATAATGTATAAACTTGTTAAATCATTATGTTGAACACCTGTAACTAATGTGATATTGTGTGTCAATTATACGTCATTAAAAAAAAGTGATGGTGTTTAATGGTGCAAACTTGTAATGAGTAAATAAGCCAATAGAGATTTAATGCACAATATAATGAATATAGACAATAATAGTGTAGTATAATTAGGTGATAAAAATGATTGTTGATATAAAAATATTATAATATATAAATAAATCAAAGTAATACACTGTATACTTTAAACTGGCATGATGTTATACATCAAATGTGTATGGTAATGAATGGTAATAAAACTTATTGTGAAGATCATCTCATAATGTATAAAAATATAGAATCACTATAATGTGCATCTGGAATTAACAGGATATTTTATATCAGTAATACTTTAATTAAAAAAATAAAATCCATACATCACTAAGATAACTTTGAGCATAATTTGTTTTTCTTTTGATAATACAGAATTCACCAAATCATATAGGGAATAATCTTATATACATAACAGTTTTATAATATAAAAATATTTATTGTATGATCTGTATCTCTATATTGCCAGTTTCTGGAAGGAAAGTTCTATGTGTCATTAATTATTTTATCACAAGAATTAGTACATTACCTATGGATCTCAATGCATGCTCTATTTACAGAAATATAAGATAGCTAGAATACAGTGTGTAAAACAGGTGATGCTACAATGAGTTCAGGGTGACATTGTGTCTAAAATGGCACATTAGAGTTCTAAATGCCTTGATTGGGACACTGGAGTTTAATTCTGGACGCAAAGCGTAAACATAGGAAGTTGTTTCAGTAAATGTGCAAAAAAAAAAAAAAAAGGTAAAAAAAAAGTCTGTAGTTTAGAAAGACAATGCCGTTTTGATTGAAGATGGAAAACAGAGAAAAAAATAGATGTAATTCAATATTATGAAATGTGTTAAAAGAGTTAATCATATTAGTACATAAAGAACTTGTAACCTTTGCTTAGAACACACTCTTCTACCCCATACATTTGGAAGGCTTTCCCCACCTCAGGCCATTTTGGTGTTCATTTATTTATATGTCCCATCTTCAAGAGGCCTTAATGGACCACTCTTTTTAAAGAGGTAGTTCTTTTCTAGAATCCCTTATTCTGTTTATTTTCCTATGTAAGAGTAACAGTTACCTACTTGTTCATTATCTATCTTTTTACTGAAAAGCTAGATGTGTGGAACAGGGACTTTGATTATTTTTTTTTTTTCCAAAGATTTATTTTTTTTATTTTTATTTTTTTTTAATTTTTAATTTTTTATAAACATGTATTTTTATCCCCAGGGATACAGGTCTGTGAATCAGCACTCACCAAAGCACATACCCTCCCCAATGTCCATAACCCCACCTCCCCTTCTCCCAAACCCCCTCCCCCCAGCAACCCTCAGTTTGTTTTGTAAAGTTAAGAGTCACTTATGGTTTGTCTCCCTCCCAATCCCATCTTGTTTCATTGATTCTTCTCCTACCCACTTAAGCCCCCATGTTGCATCACCACTTCCTCATATCAGGGAGATCATATGATAGTTGTCTTTCTCTGCTTCACTTATTTCGCTAAGCATGATACGCTCTAGTTCCATCCATGTTGTCGCAAATGGCAAGATTTCATTTCTTTTGATGGCTGCATAGTATTCCATTGTGTATATATACCACATCTTCTTGATCCATTCATCTGTTGATGGACATCTAGGTTCTTTCCATAGTTTGGCTATTGTGGACATTGCTGCCATAAACATTCGAGTGCACGTGTCCCTTTGGATCGCTACATTTGTATCTTTAGGGTAAATACCCAATAGTGCAATTGCTGGGTCATAGGGCAGTTCTATTTTCAACATTTTGAGGAACCTCCATGCTGTTTTCCAGAGTGGCTGCACCAGCTTGCATTCCACCAACAGTGTAGGAGATTCCCCTTTCTCCGCATCCTTGCCAGCATCTGTCATTTCCTGACTTGTTGATTTTAGCCATTCTGACTGGTGTGAGGTGATATCTCATTGTGGTTTTGATTTGTATTTCCCTGATGCCGAGTGATATGGAGCACTTTTTCATGTGTCTGTTGGCCATCTGGATGTCTTCTTTGCAGAAATGTCTGTTCATGTCCTCTGCCCATTTCTTGATTGGATTATTTGTTCTTTGGGTGTTGAGTTTGCTAAGTTCTTTATAGATTTTGGACACTAGTCCTTTATCTGATATGTCATTTGAAAATATCTTCTCCCATTCTGTCAGTTGTCTTTTAATTTTGTTAACTGTTTCCTTTGCTGTGCAAAAGCTTTTGATCTTCATGAAATCCCAATAGTTCATTTTTGCCCTTGCTTCCCTCGCCTTTGGCGATGTTCCTAGAAAGATGTTGCTGCGGTTGAGGTCGAAGAGGTTGCTGCCTGTGTTCTCCTCAAGGATTTTGATGGATTCCTTTCTCACATTGAGGTCCTTCATCCATTTTGAGTCTATTTTTGTGTGGTGTAAGGAAATGGTCCAATTTCATTTTTCTGAATGTGGCTGTCCAATTTTCCTAACACCATTTATTGAAGAGGCTATCTTTTTTCCATTGGACATTCTTTCCTGCTTTGTCGAAGATTAGATGACTATAGAGTTGAGGGTCTATTTCTGGGCTCTCTATTCTGTTCCATTGATCTATGTGTCTGTTTTTGTGCCAGTACCATGCTGTCTTGATGATGACAGCTTTGTAATAGAGCTTGAAGTCCGGAATTGTGATGCCACCAACGTTGGCTTTCTTTTTCAATATCCCTTTGGCTATTCGAGGCCTTTTCTGGTTCCATATAAATTTTAGAATTATTTGTTCCATTTCTTTGAAAAAGATGGATGGTACTTTGATATTAATTGCATTAAATGTGTAGATTGCTTTAGGTAGCATAGACATTTTCACATTATTTATTCTTCCAATCCAGGAGCATGGAACATTTTTCCATTTCTTTGTGTCTTCCTCAATTTCTTTCATGAGTACTTTATAGTTTTCTGAGTATAGATTCTGTGCCTCTTTGGTTAGGTTTATTCCTAGGTATCTAATGGTTTGGGGTGCAATTATAAATGGGATTGACTCCTTAATTTCTCTTTCTTCTGTCTTGTTGGTGGTGTAGAGAAATGCAACTGATTTCTGTGCATTGATTTTATATCCTGACACTTTATTTAATTCCTGTACAAGTTCTAGCAGTTTTGGAGTGGAGTCTTTTGGGTTTTCCACATATAGTATCATATCATCTGCAAAGAGTGATAATTTGACTTCTTCTTTGCCGATTTGGATACCTTTAATTTCCTTTTGTTGTCTGATTGCTGAGGCTAGGACCTCTAGTACTATGTTGAATAGCAGTGGTGATAATGGACATCCCTGCCATGTTCCTGACCTTAGCGGAAAAGCTTTCAGTTTTTCTCCATTGAGAATGATATTTGCAGTGGGTTTTTCATAGATGGCTTTGATGATATTGAGGTATGTGCCCTCTAGCCCTACACTTTGAAGAGTTTTGATCAGGAAGGGATGCTGTACTTTGTCAAATGCTTTTTCAGCATCTATTGAGAGTATCATATGGTTCTTGTTCTTTCTTTTATTGATGTGTTGTATCACATTGATTGATTTATGGATGTTGAACCGACCTTGCAGCCTTGGAATAAATCCCACTTCTTTCTCCAGCTCCTTTAGGTGTAGGGTAAGGTTGTTTACCTGAGAACTTTCTTGTTTCTTGAGGAAGGCTTGTACCGCTATATATTTTCCTCTCAGGACTGCCTTTGTTGTGTCCCACAGATTTTGAACTGTTGTATTTTCATTATCATTTGTTTCCTTGATTTTTTTCAATTCTTCTTTAATTTCCCGGTTGATCCATTCATTCTTTAGAAGGATGCTGTTTAGTCTCCATGTACTTGGGTTCTTTCCAAACTTCCTCTTGTGGTTGAGTTCTAGCTTCAGAGCATTGTGGTCTGAAAATATGCAGGGAATGATCCCAATCTTTTGATACCGGTTGAGTCCTGATTTAGGACCGAGGATGTGATCTATTCTGGAGAATGTTCCATGTGCACTAGAGAAGAATGTGTAGTCTGTTGCTTTGCTATGAAATGTTCTGAATATATCTGTGATGTCCATCTGGTCCAGTGTGTCATTTAAGGCCTTTATTTCCTTGCTGATCTTTTGCTTGGATGATCTGTCCATTTTAGTGAGGGGAGTGTTAAAGTCCCCTACTATTATTGTATTATTGTTGAGGTGTTTCTTTGATTTTGTTATTAATTGGTTTATATAGTTGGCTGCTCCCACGTTGGGGGCATAGATATTTAAAATTGTTAGATCTTCTTGTTGGACAGACCCTTTGAGTATGATATAGTGACCTTGCTCATCTCTTATTATAGTCTTTGGCTTAAAATCTAATTGATCTGATATAAGGATTGCCACTCCTGCTTTCTTCTGATGTCCATTAGCATGGTAAATTCTTTTCCACCCCCTCACTTTAAATCTGGAGGTGTCTTCAGGCTTAAAATGAGTTTCTTGGATGCAACATATAATTTTTTTTTTTTTTATCCATTCTGATACCCTGTGTCTTTTGATTGGGGCATTTAGCCCATTAACATTCAGGGTAACTATTGAGAGATATGAATTTAGTGCCATTGTATTGCCTTTAAGGTGACTGTTACTGTATATTGTCTCTATTCCTTACTGATCTACCACTTGTAGGCTCTCTCTTTGCTTAGAGAACCCCTTTCAATATTTCCTGTAGAGCTGGTTTGGTGTTTGCAAATTCTTTCAGTTTTTGTTTGTCCTGGAAGCTTTTAATCTCTTCTTCTATTTTCAATGATAGCCTAGCTGGATATAGTATTCTTGGCTGCATATTTTTCTCGTTTCGTGCTCTGAAAATATCATGCCAGCTCTTTCTCGCATGCCAGGTCTCTGTGGATAAGTCAGCTGCCAATCTAATATTTTTACCATTGTATGTTACAGACTTCTTTTCCCAGGCTGCTTTCAGGATTTTCTCTTTGTCACTGAGACTTGTAAATTTTACTATTAGGTGACGGGGTGTGGGCCTATTCATATTGATTTTGAGGGACGTTCTCTGAACTTCCTGAATTTTGATGCTTGTTCCCTTTGCCATATTGGGGAAATTCTCCCCAATAATTCTCTCCAGTATACCTTCTGCTCCCCTCTCTCTTTCTTCTTCTTCTGGAATCCCAATTATTCTAATGTTGTTTCTTCTTATGGTGTCACTTATCTCTCGAATTCTCCCCTCGTGGTCCAGTAGCTGTTTGTCCCTCTTTTGCTCAGCTTCTTTATTCTCTATCATTTGGTCTTCTATATCAGTAATTCTTTCTTCTGCCTCATTTATCCTAGCAGTGAGAGCCTCCATTTTTGATTGCACTTCATTAATAGCTTTTTTTATTTCAACTTGGTTAGATTTTAGTTCTTTTGTTTCTCCAGAAAGGGCTTTTATATCTCCCGAGAGGGTTTCTCTAATATCTTCCATGCCTTTTCCGAGCCGGCTAGAACCTTGAGAATTGTCATTCTGAATTCTAGATCTGACATATTACCAATGTCTTTATTGATTAGGTCCCTAGCCTTCAGTACTGCCTCTTGTTCTTTTTTTTGTGGTGAATTTTTCTGCCTTGTCCTTTTGTCCAGATAAGAGTATATGAAGGAGCAAGTAAAATACTAAAAGGGTGGCAACAACCCCAGGACAATATGCTTTAACCAAATCAGAAGAGATCCCAAATCATGAGGGGGGAGAAAGGGGTAAAAATATGTTCAAAAAGAAAGAAAGAAAAAAAAAAGAAAAGAAAAGAATTTAAAAAAAGAAAATGAATAAAAAATATAAAAAGGAAAAAAATATATATATTAGATAAACTAGTTAAAAACGTTAAAAAAGAAAAGGGTAAAAGTTAAAAAAATTTAGCAGAAGAAGAGAAAAAAAATGAAGAAGAAAAAAATTAAATTAACTGCAGGACTAAAAAGATCACAGGGGGGGAAAAAAATCACAGGGAGAAAGCCATGAATTCTGTGCTTTGCTTTCTCCTCCTCTGGAATTCTGCTGCTCTCCTTGATATTGAAACCGCACTCCTTGGTAGGTGAACTTGGTCTTGGCTGGATTTCTTGTTGATCTTCTGGGGGAGGGGCCTGGTGTAGTGATTCTTAAGTGTCTTTGCCCCAGGCGGAATTACACCGCCCTTACCAGGGGCCACGCTGAGTAATTTGCTCAGGTTTCCTTTCAGGAGCTTTTATTCTCTGAGCACTTTCCGTAGAGTTCTGGAGGACAGGAATACAAATGGCGGCCTCCTGGTCTCCAGCCCAGAGGAGCCGAGAGCCTGGGGCCCCACTACTCAGTGCACCCTCAGAGAACAGCGCCCAGTTATTCTCGTCTGCCTGACCTCCGGCCGCACTCCGAGCTCACCAAGCCTGCGACCGGTTCAAGGTAACCCCGAGCTGTGAGCTTACTGTCGGCTCTGTCTCTGTAGCCGGCTTTCCCGTTCCAATACCCGCAAGCTCTGCAACACTCAGACACCCCCGATCCTTCTGTGACCCTGCAGGACCTGAGGCCACGCTGACCCCGCGTGGGCTTCGCCCGGTTTAGCCTCTGGAGCGATGTCCCTCAGCAGAACAGACTTTTAAAAGCCTGATTTTGTGCTCGTTGCTCCGCCGCTTGCCAAGAGCTGGCCCCTCCCCCGGGGTCTATCTTCCCGTCGCTTTGGATTCACTTCTCCACCGGTCCTACCTTTCAGAAAGTGGTTGTTTTTCTGTTTCCAGAATTGCTGTTCTTCTCTTCAATCTGCCAATGGATTTGCAGGTGTTTGCAATCTCTTGATAAGCTATCCAGCTGATCTCCTGCTAGCTGATGTAGTCTCAGCCTGCTACTTCTCCGCCATCTTGACTCCTCACTGACTTTGATTATTTTAACCATTTCTATAACCCCAGGATTTAGAAAAAAAATTAAGAGTAAGTGCTCAAAAACTAGTTATAAGTTACTGATACAATTACCTCCCTATATGTAAAAATACATCTCATAATTTTAAGATTTCAAAAGTAAAAATTAATATTTTCTTTGTACACCATCATTCCAAATGTCAACCTCACCCTTAATGAAAAAGCATTAGGAGTATTCCTATTCAAATTAGAAACATGAACATAACAATATTCTTTGTCTCCACTCTCATTTTACATTTTTTTAGGTAGCCAATATAAACAAAGAAAAAGAAATATAAACATTGAAAGTGGTGATTTACCTTGAGAATCCAAGAATGAAGGTAGAAAATTAGTGCAACTAATGAGAAAGTGAAGATTTATATATGCAAAATAGAAATATCTATATGACATTTGAGTAAGAACAATTTTATTAGAAAAGACAAAAATGGTACAGTGATAATTGATAATAAAAGGACTACAATGAAATGAGGACATTTCAATAAAAGGGACAATGAAGTTAAATATCAGCTACAAACTAGTAAAAGATACTTGCAATGGAAAAATTTGCCTTAGGATTGGCACCTAGATTTTAAAGAGAATTTCTATGAATTGATTAGAAACATTCCAAATACCAAATATGGAAATATATAAAGGTTTGGAATAAGGAAATGGAAAAATGATAATATAAAAAGAGTCTGATTTTCATTCATGAAATTAAAAATTTTAAGAATTCAAAATGAAATATTTCCCACCCATCAAATTTATCAAATCGAAAGACTTACTATAACAAGTATGAATGGGATATAAATAAGGAGATAGTTTCATACCCTACTGGCAGAAATATAAATACGTACAACCACTTTGGGGGAATATGTTTGCATCCTACAATATGCCAATTCTGAACCCAATTATGTACCCTAAATTAATTCTTGTATATTAGAAAACAAATAGAATTATTTACACAAAAGTATTTTTAATAGTAAAGAACTATGAACAGGTATGCCTGAAATAAGATTCCAGGTCTAAAATGCAAAAATCTATCTAATATTTATTTCTTTTTCAAGATTTTATTTATCTGAGAGAGAAAGAATGAGCAAGAAAGAGAGCACAATTAGGGAGAAGTAGGACAGAGAGAGGGAGAAGTAGACTCCCCACTGAGCAGGGAGCAGGATAGAGGGCTCCAACACAGGACCCCAGATCATGACCTGAACTGAAGGCAGACATTTAACCAACTGAGCCACCCAGGCACCATCAAAAATATATTTAATATTTAAATTAAAGGTAATAACTTTACTATCGAAATGGTCTCAATATATAAAATATATAAAAGGCTGTGCAGGTCCTTCTTGATGTTAACATTTGTCTGACAAACCAAAAAATGTTACCACAAAATATTAGTCTAGACTTTAGTTTCACCTGTGATTATAACATAAAATACCTGGTAAAATACCAAAATACTTGAAAGTGTATATAATAGGAGAGATGCAACTTGGCTAATCTCTTTAATTCCAAGAATGCAAGGATAATACTGCATTAAAAATACATATTATGGATGGGAAAAGATGGCAGAGTACAACCACTAGCTCACCGCCGTTCCAAATTTATAACAAGGTATTTACAAGTTTCATTCACATCCATGTAAATAAACTAGAGTGACCCAAAGACTTGCAGAGCAAACTGCACAACTACATATAAAGAAGAAGCCACATTATAGAGGTTAGTGAAAGCAGAAACAATGGTCCAGAGCTGCTGCAGGAGGGAGGAAACTGCAGGCATGGAGAGGGGGAAGTACCAAGGATCCCGTAGGAGGAAACTGAAGCCCTGTGACACCTGGCCTTGAAAGCCAGAGTGTATCCATCCCCTGAGCTTGTATAACCAGTGGGACTTGGAGCCTGGAGCATGAAAAGTCAGCTGATTCAACACTGGGCCAGCAAGAAGGATGATAGGTGGGTTCCTGTTCTTAAAGAGACGACAGCCTTCAGAAAGGCAAAAAAGAAATAACAGTTTGCTCAACACCTGGGCAAATGGGAGAGAGACCTGTCTCAAGGATTTCAGAGCTAATGAATGACTTCTCCAGATATGAAGGTGCTGGCAGGTGCTATTTTCCTTCCTGCTCCCCCAGCTTAAGTCTACGCAGTAGGTTACACTGCATAGACACTTGCTACCTAACCCCCTTACTGTACGGTTTGCCCATCAGTTCTCCTGAAGACTTGCCTACTCCAAACTTACTGGCCTCTGCCAGGGGCTCAGCTCAAGTTCTGTTAATGTAGTGTATACTCTGCCCAGCCACCAGGTCTGTGCACTGCACCTTGCCCTTGGCATTCACCACACTTCTGGGCATTCAGAATTGGCCTGGGACTAACTGTTTATCACAAATTTTGCTGACATGGCTGTTCGGCTTCTAGCCTTCTGGCAATCACACCCCCTCACAGTTGACCTGCCTGGATCTTGCTCTCACCACAGAGAGCTAGCACAGCCCCAAGAAGCAAGTAAGAACAGGCCTCTGGGCTGAAATGAAAAGTGACTCAGACACAACAACAGGATGCCAGCAACACACATA
Organism: Mustela lutreola; assembly: GCF_030435805.1. NCBI lineage: Eukaryota > Metazoa > Chordata > Mammalia > Carnivora > Mustelidae > Mustela > Mustela lutreola. The sequence goes on from NC_081294.1 coordinate 117,670,842, forward strand.
GGAGATCACCATGAAGTGCCAGATTCTGATGAACATGGGACACTGTGCTGCAGGTACTACTGCAGCTCTTCTTCATAAAAGCCAGCATTTTAAGAGCAGAAGACATAACCAGCTTTTGGAACGTGCAGAAACATACACAAAGAGGTATACAAAATGAGGAGATAGAGGACTATGGCCCAAATGAAAGAGCAGGACATATCCATTTAGCAGGTGATCTAAGTTAAAATAGAATTAAATAACATGCCTGATAGAGAATTTAAAGTCTTTATCATCTCAAAGAGAAGGCTGTCAGCTTTTCCCCACTGAGAATGATTTTTGCTGTGGGTTTTTCATAGATTTTGTGAAGTTGGGGAATATTCTCTCTGAACAGGATAAGGAGGCCCACTGTCGCCACTATTGTTCAACATAGTACTGGAAGTCCTAGCAACAGCAGTCATACAACAAAGAAAAATAAAAGGTATTCAAATAGGCAATGAAGAAGTCAAACTCTCTCTTTGCAGACGACATGATACTTTATACGGAAAACCCAAAAGACTCCATCCTCCAACTACTAGAACTCATATAGCAATTCAGTAATGTGGCTACAAAATCAATGTACAGAAATCAGTTGCTTTCTTATACACTAACAATGAAAATATAGAAAGAGAAATTAGAGAATTTATTCCATTTAGTATAGCACCAAGAACCATAAGATACCTGGGAATAAACCTAACCCAAGAGGTAAAGGATCTGTACTTGAAGAACTATAGAACATTCATGAAGAAAATTGAAGAGGACACAAAAAGGTGGAAAACCATTCAATGTTCATGGATTGGGAGAATAAACATTGTTAAAATGTCTATACTGCCTAGAGAAATCTATATTTTCAATACCATCCTGATCAAAATTCCACCAGCATTTTTTAAAAAGCTGGAGCAAATAATCCTAAAATTTGTATGGAACCGGAAGAGACCCCAAATTGCTAAGGAAATGTTGAAAAAGAAAAACAAAACTGGGGGTATCACTTTGCCTGATTTCAAGCTTTACTACAAAGCTGTGATCACCAAGACAACAAGACCAAGACAAAAACAGACACATAGACCCAATGGAATAGAGTAAAGTGCCCATATATGGACCCTCAACTCTGCAGTCAAATAATCTTCGACAAAGCAGGAAAAAAAATATACAATGGGAAAAAGACAGTCTCTTCAATAAATGGTGCTGGGAAAATTGGACAGCTATGTGTAGAAGAATGAAACTCAACCATTCTCTTATACCACACACAAAGATAAACTCGAAATGGATGAAAGACCTCAATGTGATGCAGGAATATATCAAAATCCTAGAGAAGAACATAGACAGTAACCTTTTCAACATCAGCCACAGCAACTTCTTTCAAGATACGTCTCCAAAGGCAAAGGAAACAAGATCAAAAATGAACTTTTTGGACGTCATCAAGATCAAAAGCTTCTGTACAGCAAAGATACAATCAACAAAAGAAAGAGGCAACCCACGGAATGGGAGAAGATATTCGCAAATGACACTACAGCAAAGGGCTGATATCCAAGATCTATAAAGAACTCCTCAAACTCAACACACACAAGACAGATAATCACATCAACAAATGAGAAGAAGAGATGAACAGACACTTCTCCAAAGAAGACATACAAATGGCTAACAGACACATGAAGAAATGTTCATTATCATTAGCCATAAGGGAGATTCAAATCAAAACCACAGGGCACCTGGGTGGCTCAGTGGGTTAAGCCTCTGCCTTCAGCTCAGGTCATGATTTCAGGGTCCTGGGATTGAGCCCTGCATTGGGCTCTCTGCTCAGCAGGGAGCCTTCTTCCCCCTCTCTCTGGCTGTCTCTCTGCCTAACTTGTGATCTCTCTCTCTTTCTCTCTCTCTAATAAATAAATAAAATATTAAAAAAATACATTGAGATACCACCTCACACCATTTAGAATGGCCAAAATTAACAAGACAAAAAAAAAAAAAAAAAAAAAAACATGTGTTGGAGAGGATGTGGAGAAAGGGGAACACTCTTACACTGTAGGTGGGAATGTAAGTTGGTGCAGCCACTTTAGAAAACACTGTGGAGATTCCTTAAGAGACTAAAAATAGAGCTACCCTATGACTCTGCAATTGCACTACTGTATATTTACCCCAAAGATACAGATGTAGTGAAAAGAAGGGCCATCTGTACCTAAATGTTCATAGCAGCAATGGCCACAGTCGCCAAACTGTGGAAAGAACCAAGATGCCTTTCAACGGATGAATGAATAAAGATATGGTCCATATCTTTATGGTCCATATCTTTATAAAATGGAGTATTATGCCTCCATCAGAAAGGATGAATACGCAACTTTTATATTAACATGGATGGGACTGGAAGAGATTATGCTGAGTGAAATAAGAGAGAGTCAATTATCATATGGTTCCACTTACTTATGGAGCATAAGGAATAACACGGATGACATTAGGAGATGGAGAGGACAAGTGAGATGGGGGAAATTGAAGGGGGAGACAAAGGATGAGAGACTGTGGACTCTGAGAAACAAACTGAGGGTTTTGGAGGGGAGTGGGTGGGGGTGTTGGGTGAGCCTGGTGGTGGGTATGATGGAGGGCATATATTGCATGGAGCACTGGGTGTGGTGCATAAACAATGAATTTTGGAACACTGAAAAGAAATAAAATAAAGTGGAAAAAATAGTCATTATCATAAAGATATTCACTGAACTTCAGAAAAGTGTAGAAGACATCAATAAGATCCTTGAAAAAGAGATAAAAAATAACATATCAGAGATGAATAACTCAATAAAAAAATTAAAAATATAATAGATGGAGGCTACAGAAATCAGAAGGACTTATCAATGACCTGGAGAGAGTCATGGAAAGCAATGAAACAGGAAGGTGAGAGACAAACAAATACTACATAATAAGAATAGACTTAGAGAACTCAATAATATCATCAAGCATAATATTCATATTGTATGGATCCCAGAAGGAGAGGGGAGAGAAAAGGGGACAGAGAGTATATGTGAAGAAATAATAGCTGAGAATTTTCCAAATCCGGTGGAAGAAACAGATCCAAATTCAGGAGGTACAGAGATCCTCCAAAAATTAAACACAAGGAGGTCTACATCAAGACACATAGTAATTAAAATAGCAAAAATCAGTCAGTGATAAAGAATTTTACAAGGTTACAAGAGAGAAGACTATTACAAACAAAGGAAACCACATAAGACTATCAGCTGATTTCTCAGCAGAAACTTTCAGGACAGAGGAAACATGCATGTTGTATTCAAAGTGCTGAAAAGGAAAAATCTGCAGTTAAGAATACTATATCCAACAAGGCTATTAATCAGAAAAGAGGGAGAGAGAAAGAATTTCCCAAAGAAAAGTTAAAAGAATTCATGCCCATTAAACTAGCCCTACAAAAAATGTTAAGGAGGACTCTGTGAGTGAAAAACCATAAGTAAGAGTAAGAAAAAGTAGGAAGCACAAAAGCAAATAAATTTTTAAATAATTTTAAAAGTTAAAAAAAATAAAAATTAATTATACCTTTAAAAATTCAGCCAGGAGTAGCACAAAATAAAAGGATGTAAAATAGTCCAAATATCTTAAACATGGAGGGGGGAGGAGTCAAGAATGAGTTGAAAATTAAGTGGCCTTTAGCTTATTGTAGACTTTTAGCGAAAGATGTTATAATATAAACCAAATGGTAACCACAAATCAAAAAACAGCAATACATATTCAAGAAATAAAGAGTAAAGAATCTAAGGATATCACTAAAGAAAACCAACAACCTTTGAAAGCCAGAAAGAGAAGGGATCACAGGAAAACCACAAAACAAGTAACAAAATGATAATAAATACATATCTATCCATAATAACTTTGAATGTAGATGGACTCAATGCTACAATCAAAAGAAAAAGGGTAACAACAGAATGGATTAAAAGCAAATAAGACCCATCTGCATGCTGCCTACAAGAGACTCATTTCAGACCTAAAGACACCTGCAGATTAAAAGTGAGGGGACGGAGCAACATTTATCCTACAAATGGATATCAAGAGAAAGCCAGAGTACCAATACTTATATTGGACAAAATAGACTACAGAACAAAGCCTGTAAAAAAAAAAAAAAAAAAGAGACAAAGGACACTATAAGACAATAAAGGGGACAATCCAACAAGAAGATATAACAATTGTAAATATTTATGCAACCAACATGGCAGCACCCAGGTTAAAAACAGACACAAGGATAAGTAGTACAGAACAGAAAATCCAAAAGTAAGCCCATTACATGGTCAATTAATCATCATCAAAGCAGGAAAGAATATCCAATGGGAAAAAGACAATCTCTTCAACAAGTGGTGTTGGTAAAACTTGACAGCAATATGCAGAAGAATGAAACTGGACTGATTTCTTTCACCATACACAAAAATGGACTCAAAATGGTTTAAGGATCTAAATGTGAGCCCTGAAAACATACAATTCTAGATGAGAGCATAGACAGTAATGTTTCTGACATTGACCATACCAACATTTGACTAGATAGGTCTCCCTAGGCAAAGGAAATAAAAACAAAAATAAACTATTGATGTTTTATCAATATAATAGTTTCTGCACTGCAAAGGAAACAATCAAAACTAAAATCTATCTACAGAATGGGAGTAGATATTTGCAAATGTTGTATCTGATAAAGGGTTAGTATCCAAAATAAATGAAGAACTTATAAAACTCACCACCCCAAAAAACAAATAATCCAGTTTAAAAATGGGCAGAAGTCATTAACAGATCATTCTCAAAAGAAGACATGCAGGTGGCCAACAGACACATGAAAAGATGGTCAGCATCAATCAACATCAGGGAGATGAAAATCAAAACTATAATAAGGTATCACCTCACACTTGTCAGAATGGCTAAAATTAAAAAGCCAAGGAATATGTGTTGGTGAGGATGCGGAGAAAAAGGAAACCTCTTGCACTGTTGGTGGGAATGCAAACTGGTGCAGCCACTGTGGAATAAAGGACATAGATTCCTCCCAAAAAATTAAAAATAGAATTACCACATGATCCAGTAATCCCATTACTGGGTGCTTACCCAAAGAGTACAAAAACTCTATTCCAAAAAGATGTATGTACCCCTTTGTTTATTATGGCATTATTTACAATAGCTAAATTATGAAAGTTGTCCAAGTGTCCACTGATAGATGAATAGATAAAGAAGAAATGGTGTGTGTATGGGTGTGTGTGTGTGTGTGTGTAATGGAATATTATTCAGTCATATAAAGAACGAAATCTTGCCATATGCAATTACGTGGATGGAGAGAATAGTGCTCTGCAAAATAAGTCACACAGAGAAATAAAAATCCCATGTGATTTCACTCATATATGGAATTTAAGAAATAAATGAGAAAAGAAAAAGAAGAGTGAGAGATAGAGAAGAGAAGGCAAGAGACAGAGTCCAAAGTATGGAGAATGAACTGATCATTAACAGAGGGAAAATGGGTGTGAGGATGAGGGGAAAAAGTGATGGGATTAAGGACTGTACTTGTGTGATGAGCACTGGGTGATGGGCAGAATTGATGAATCACTATAATGTACACCTGAAGCTAACCTAACAATGTATGTTAACTACACTGGAGTTAAAGTAAATAAACATAAACTGCTGTAACTTATTGCACTTGGGAACTAAGACCTAGGAGATAAAAGTAAATAAAACAATTAAAAACCATGCAATGAACTTCTTCTGGCAATGTGTAAACAACTGGAACTAAATTCACCCTGGTGTGGAAAACAACCATAAAATTGGGAGGAAAATGCATGAGAGAACTATTTTCAGACATTGGGCAACAGGCAGTGCATACTGCAAATTCCTGAGAAAAAAGACATTCAGGAAGACAAGCTCCATGATTATTCTGGATCTCTATAGAAAGCTGGAGTTCAAGGAGAGATCACTGTTACTGGCTGCTTACACAAGGTTATGGCACAACAGCTGCTTACAGGGTAAAAACAGACATAAAAATTAAGTACGACTGAGTTCCAACCCTAGCCAGAAAGGAGAAACCATCTGAGTTTCAAGAAGGTCCTGTATTAGGAACCAACTCCATACCTACAGAAATATTTACACTACACTGGCCCTAGCAAAGCCAAAATCCATTCGTCCACAAAATCATTAACAGAGACATACTTTGGAAATAGAATTCCACCAAAAGACAGGAACTTGGAAAAATACTAGAGTTTCTATACATGCACTTCAACTTGGACCTCTGTCAAAAAGAAACAAACAACACTAACACAACATTGTTCAGGGAAATTATCCAATATATATTCCAAAAAGCTTAGTACACAACCAAAATTTATTACACAACAGGATAATTTAACTTGTAGTTTAAAAAAAAAAAACAAAAAACAACTTTTAAACTCACCCCAAGTATTTCAGATACTGGATTTCGGGTAGATATGTAAATAGATTGATCGAACAGACACAGAGATTGAGAAACTGAAAGAAAAACATGGTATTAATGATTGGACCAAAAATCTCGGGTGAAAAATGAAACCTATAAAATACTGGATTGGGGGCACCTGGGTGGCTCAGTGGGTTAAGCCGCTGGCTTCGGCTCAGGTCATGATCTCAGGATCCTGGGATCGAGTCCCGCATCGGGATCTCTGCTCAGTGGGGAGCCTGCTTCCCTCTCTCTCTCTCTGCCTGCCTCTCTGTCTATTGTGAACTCTCTCTGTCAAATAAATAAATAAAATCTTTTAAAAAAAATACTGGATTAGAAATTCTAGAATTAAAAAGTATAACTGAAGTAGAACAAAAGTACCTGATTTTCTTGACAGCAGATTCAAAACGGTAAAAAAAAAAAAAAAAAAAAAAAAAAAAAGGTGGGGGGGAGGTCAGCCAACTCAAAGCAGATCCATATAATTATGCAATTTTAATTAGAGGATATTATAGCATATTTTAATATAAATTAAGATTGGTTCCCTCTCATAACTTAGTTTTAGTATCAAACCTCCTTGCAAGTTTATTTTTCATGTGAATTTTAATGTTGTATAGATTAGCTCCCCCAAAAGTTTGATTACTCTATTAAGATGAGATTAGAATTATTTGTACCCTGAAAAGTAGAAGGATGTCATATGTCAATTATATTTTAATAATAGGAAAAAGACTATAGATGAGGTTAATAGTATATGCATAGAATAGATTTACTAAGATGTCCATTTTGGAACAGCATTCCCTTAATTCTTGCATGCTTGAAAATGTTTTTCTATAGCCGTGATAATTAAAGAGCACCTTGAATGGACATAAAATCCTTAGGTCATAACCCTCTTTAAATTTCTGTCCTTTCCACTCTCCTCTCTTTCTCCTTCCTCATTGCTTTTTTTTTTTTTTTTTTAATTTTTTTTTTTAATTTTTTTTTTTTTTATAAACATATATTTTTATCCCCAGGGGTACAGGTCTGTGAATCACCAGGTTTACACACTTCACAGCACTCACCAAATCACATGCCCTCCCCAATGTCCATAATCCCACCCCTTCTCCCAAACCCCCTCCTTGACCTGATTGGTGTATCACTTTTTCTACATTATAGAATGATGCCAGTTTAATTCTACTATCCCCACAAATTATTTGCTCTTTTTGTCTGAAGAGCCCACGGTCTTTCTCTTTTATCTTTAGATTTATCAGCATATTTCCCAGAGTGACAGAGTTAACAAATATGTGTCACTTTTCTCAATAACATGTGCCCCTTTTTCAGTATATGAAGTCAGATCTTTAATTACTTCAAAGTTACCTTCGATTATAAAGGATGCTTGAGATGTGATACTAGGTGGGGCAAAAAAAAGATCCTGGCTAAAAATTCAAGAGAAAAATCTGGAGAATATGTCTACAGTAAAGCCCTAAAATATTCTTCACGATCTAGAAGTTTGCACTTATGTGCAGTTCTGTAAGCATACACAAGAAGGACCTAAGAGGACCTTAGCAAACCTGTGACTGACTTTGCATCCCTACACAAGGCAAAAGTAAAAGCTAGACAGACTTGTAAGCTGCCTGAGCAGGAAGCCAGGCCCAAACAAAAACACAGACCCCTTAGAAAGGTAGATTATTCATCCATGCAAGCCATTAAAAGGAATTTGTCAACAATCATTGGATGACCGTTAAGCTAACCTAGAATAAAATCACTGGGAAGGTAGAGAACTAGTTTCAGAAGTGGCCTGTTATCTAAAACACTTAAACATAAATATATGACTCACGGCAATGAACAGGAAAATATAGTCCATACACAAAGAAATTGAGTGGTCAACCAAAACTAACCTGAAGCTCCTTTCTCAACTTACTCTCCAGATGTTGGACTTACTAGACAGAGACTTTAAATCGACTCTCATAAATACTTCCAAAACTAAAGAAAACAATGTGCATAGAATGAACTATGAAACAGTGTCTCCTCAAATAGTGTATATCATTAAGAAATAAAAATTATTAAAAATGAACACAAATTTTAGAGTGGAAAAGAATCTAAATTAAAAATTCACTAAAAGGAGTTAATAGCGTATCTAGGCTAGAGGAATAAACAATCTGTAAACATGAAAAAAGGTCATTGCAGATTGAGGATATCCAGTCTGAGGAACAGGAAAAAATAAAAAGAATGCAAAAAGGAACACTGGTTCAAACATCTGTGGGACTTCATGTAGCACACCAACATTCACATAATAGAAGTCTCAGGAGAAAAAGAAAAAAAGAAATGATGTTTGAAGTAATGGCCCCAAACTCGCCAAATCTGATGAAAAATATTAGTTTATATTTCAAAGAATTTCAATAAATTTCAGGTTGAATAAACTCAAAGGTATCCAATAAATTCACTTCACCCTCCAAAAAAAAACCTGTGGCCCCAAAATTAAAACTCATGGCATAAACATTTAATATTTTCACACCTGTCAAAAACAATTTTGGCTAGATATGAATGAACTGGATTCTAATATGATGTGTGGTCTAGATACATCACATTAAAAAACCTTATTTGTTGAAATTTTAAAACAAGAAAATATTCCCTTTCTTGATCACTCCACCATTGGGCATACATCATTTTTGAAGCAGGTTAATGATACGGTAGGGATGCTGCCAGTAGTGGAGAGAAACAAAAACAAGTTTTGCTCAGCATAGTACCCTTTCAGTACCTGGGTCATGTTTGATGTGCACCTACTAGGCAACTGCTTCAGGAGGTAGACATTTCAAACATTTACACCACCGGTTCTTATTTGACTAGATCTTTGCACCAACTGCACCAAGTATGCTCGATTTATCCCTGGTAACCTTAGCATCAAGAACCAGAACCAATTAACTCTCACAACATAAATTTTCCCTTGACAGCATTTAGCAGACCCAGGAGAATGGATGCCTGTGCACAGCATCCTGCAGGACAAACATAAAGCTAAAGAGAACCCTTAGATGCCTAGTGTAATTGTCAAGACAGTATCCATCAATGCTTTTGTTGGATCAAATTAAGCATCCTTGAATATCCCAAGCTGGGTTAAATGTTTAGTGAATATCCCTTTCATATACATTCTTCTCTCCTTATGCAAAAAGTTATGAATTTTTACTCATTTGCATTACTCACAGTGTGCATGTTTTATTAATTATAAAAAATATATATTCCTATTAACAAATCAAATGTAGTTCAGAGAAGAATTAATAAGTTGATTTACTATCCTCTTACCCAACATTATCCTCTTGAGATAAACAATATTCATTGAGAAGAATTGAATCCTTCTCTGACTCAATCAGTTTCCTCAATTTCCATTTTTAATTTTCAGTGTATTTAATACTCTTCCCTTACTGAACATTTCTCCACATTGAAAGTCATTAGCTGGGATTCTGTTCACAAATAATTGTGTAAACTAAAACATATTCTCAACTCAACATATTCATCACTAAAAGAATTCTACTTACACCACATAAAACATTTTAAAATCCAATTTTTAATAACTTTAATATTTGGACTTTTTTTTTGCTGAGGAATCTTCCTTTTTCTAGCACTTTAGTAAGTCTTCCTTGTCACCATATATAGCCAAAAAATTCTTAATAATATCCATTTTGATTAAGTTCTCAAAACTGTTTCCACATGCTTCTGTAAAATATTTACTGACAATAAGTATCGACTTAAAGCAAAAATAGTTAAAAATTAAATATGTATAGGTCAAAGTATATCTTTTTATTTTTTTTAAAGATTTTATTTATTTATTGACAGAGATCACAAGTAGGCATAGAGGCATAGAGGCAAGCAGAGAGAGAGAGAAGGAAGCAGGCTCCCCGCCAAGCTGAGAGCCCGATGCGGGACTGGATCCCAGGACCCTGAGATCATGACCTGAGCTGAAGCCAGTGGCTTAACCCACTGAGCCACCCAGGCGCCCCGAGGTCAAAGTATATCTTAACAAACAAATTCTCCAAACCCAAGGGAAAATATGGTAAAAATTCTAACATTTTATTTGGAGGTAGTTTTGCCAAATTCTTGATGGATACATCTGCATTCTAATATTTGCAATTTAAAATGTCAGTTGAAACCATATGCTTTTGGACCTTAGAAATATGGAGAAATAAAATATCCTTTCAAAACTCCTTTTGTCTATTTCTCCATCTTTGAACTGATGCTATAAAAGTAACCTCAGTCAAGGGAATTGATTTGCAATGACTAGCAATTAATAAGAAACTGTTTTCTAACTTCTCATACCACATGCTAAAACAATGCCTCCTAATCATATCATCCTTAAATATCAACAACTTCTATTAACTTTCAATCCAAAAAGCCAGTATTTTTAGAAAACGAGCCCTTTAAAAATATCCCCTTATGCTTCAAACTATACCAGCCTAATAACTTTGCTATTGACAAGGCAGATATAGTGATTAAAAAAAAAATAAGTTTACCTTATTTCCTAACAGTTTTCAAATTGTAAAATTTGTCAAAATGTATAAAATCATATATTATACTGTATATGCTTGTGTGTAAAGAAGTGTATACACATATAATGCTGAGCCTCAAGAAATACACGTGTTACATTGGGAAATCAATATGATGAATTGATTGTATCAATTTAAACTGGTAAATTTACTACTTTATTTACCTGTTTGTTATTCTAAAGGTCACACGAATTGAAACTGTATGCTTAATGGACTTAGTGCCGAAGGGTGGCAATCAATGGCTCACCGTCTTTATATCCACATCACTAGTTCAAATCCAGTTGAGGATTCCACATCTTGAATCATCATTGATTTTATTGTACATTCTATTAAAAACCACAAATTTGGTACCTTTTATTATATTTTCAAGTGACCTTGCACAAAGATAGTGCATTATTTTATCCCTAATTATCTTCCTCTTGTTTTGCCTCTCTCATATAAATAGCTAGGCAAAAAAACAAATGTAATCAATAAACCTATCATAATAAAATTTTTTAATACCTTCCTCAAAAAAAAAAATTCTGCAACAGAGAAGACTGTAGATCAACTTATCTCCTTTCCTACATGGGAGACGGAGAGGCAAGAATGGAAGAGGAGGAGGGCTAACTGTTAGTTTTTTCAAAGGGAGAGGAACTATTTTCATGAGAGGTTCTTTCGAACACTAAGCACATGGAAAGATAATGTAGTAAGAGTTGACAAATGTGGCTGAGTTGAGGAGAGAACAATTCTCCACACTCTGGAGTAGATCGTAGTTTTTATAAACTTGCAAAAAAAAAAAGCTATGTTATTATAAATAGTATTGTTTTCCCTTTCACATGAAGAAAATGACTCTTATGTGTAAGGGAGGGCAGGACCCTCCTACAAAGTCAAAGACACTGGAAAGGCAAAACTAATATACACATTGAGTAGATACTTACCAGGTGCCTACCAGGTTCTCATTTTAGGGTAAAAGAGGTACTGAGCAATCATGAATGCATACAGATTTAGAGGCATTTCCAACACAAAGATTTAGGAAGTGCCTATTTTGTTTTTGTTTTATAACAAAGTCTTATAAAGCCAGCTATGAAAAAAAGCATCACTTATCAACTTTATGAAAAAAACATACATACATACATTAAAACTTACATAAGTTTGACAACACTTGAACTAACATTCAGGGATATAAGCTCAGCATTTCTAATGATAACAGCAAGAACAAGTCACTCGTGCTGTGTCTGTCATTGTGAACAAGGAAGAAGCTATTTTTTTCTCATTTTAATTTGCCGGTCTGCATGCTAAACTTGTTTTATGTTTGTAAATTAGATCCAATCTAAACGTATATGTGAGATTGGAATTTGGCAGCCCTCACATTTCTGTGGATTTTATACATATGAGGTTTGCTATGTACAATATAAACTTGTTGCTTAAACTTCTTTTTTTTTTTTTTTTTTTTATTAACTTTCTCTCTGCATACTGGTGGAAAAAATTAGCCTGGTAGGTGTTTGAACAGCTTGAGATCAGTTGACCTGGGAACCATTTTTCTATGAGTTAAGTACTTGGCTGGAGTTTAAACACTCAAGCAGTTTGATAGCTAACATCATTTTTAGTGTTCAGTTTTCACCCTGTGTTTTTAAAGCTGGTAACCTAACAGAGATCTTTAAGGGTCTAGTGAATCTGTAAATTAAAATTAAAAAAGAATGCAAAAATTTTATAATGCCAAAGTCTTAAATATCTAAATTCTAAGTACAGAATGTTACCTTCAGCTTAAAGAATTGTACTTTTAAAATTATTTTTATTAACATATAATGTATTATTTGCCCCATGGGTAAAAGGTCTGTGAATCATCAGGTTTACACACTTCACAGCATTCACCATATCACATACCCTCCCCAATGTTCATAAGGCAACCACCCTCTCCCTACCCCCATACCCTCATCAACCCTCAGTTTGTTTTGTGAGATTAAGAGTCTCTTATGGAGATTAAGAGTCTCCTTCCTGAATCCATCTTATTTCATTTTTTTTTCCTTCCCTACCCTCCAAACCCCCCACTCTGCCTCTCAAATTCCTCATATCAAGGAGATCGTATGATAATTATCTTTCTCTGATTGACTTATTTCACTCAGCATAATGCCCTCTAGTTCCATGCACATAGTTGCAAATGGTAAGATTTCATCTCTTTTGATAACTGCATAGTGTTCCATTGTATATATATACCATATCTTCTTTATCCATTCATCTGTTAAAGAGTAGTACTTTTAAGGGAAATCAGTGTGCCAAGTGCAAATTGTATGGCTTAGGTTTTTAATATAAGGATTCAAGCTATCATCTTTCCCTCACAGGGTAGAATTGTCATAAATGAAAATACATGTCTTTTTATTCTATTTAGAGTCAACTTTTTAAAGTACATATGATGAGCAAAGTGAGTAAATGAATAAACATATATTTAAATTGTAATGAGGTACAACAATCACTACAAAGTAAGTAACACTATGCCACAGAAATGAAACCATTCTTCAACACACTGAGAACATTTCAAAGCCTGGCCCATTAGGTAAGAACAAGAAGTTTCCAGATATATGCCCATGTTTGCATGAAAATAAATATTTTATATTCCTTTGATGGTTTGGTACCTATTTTAGAATAGATGGTAGCACTGGCTCCATAAAAAACAAAAACAAACAAACAACAACAACAAAAAAAAAACATGACCCGCTGAATTATGTCAAGTCAACCAGCCTGGAAAAGAGAGAGCAGGTCTTTACTGAGGAGATAGCCAGCTAATCCATGTTTTGGTAGACAGCTGATGATCCAAGGACCCCGTAGGATATGGGAGCGAATTCAGAGGAGCAGCTGATAGAAATCAGATTTTTGCCAATGCCCTCCACTCTTCCCATATGTGTTCATCGTTGAAATCATGGCACGTCTCAATCGAGGCTTGCCACTAACAAAGTCCTATGGGTCAGTGTGGCTCTATTGTTCTTGTAAGCTGCAAAAATCTTACACTTTGAATGCAGCTTTTCTAGTGGTTCTGTAACTCCTTTGGAAATGTTTATTACCTGTTACTGAAGACTAGCATACTAAAGAGAAAGACCGCATAGTTATTCTACGGAAGTCTCCTGGGTTCAGACTACCAAGCAAGTGGCCATTTTCTGGAAGATTTTTGCCTCCTGAGAGGGTCGGTGCATGAGCTTGAACAAGGTCGGCAAACTTTTCCTGTGATGGACAAGGGAGTAAATATTTTAGGCGTCGTGGGCCATACGGTCTCTGTCACAGCTACTCCACTCTCCCATTGTGGTGTGAAAGCAGCCCTAGACGATACAGAAACAAATGAGAGTGTCTATGTTCCAATAAAACCGTAACTATAGACACTGAAATTTGAATTGTATATAATTTTTACATTTCACAAAATATTCTTGTTTTTCTTCAGTCACTTAAAAAAGATAAAAGCGATTCTTAGCTCGTGGGATGTACAAAAACAGGTGGCCGACTGGATTTGGCCCATCCGTGAGTAGAACACAATAGTGTATAGAGACAAAAAAGTAAGAAAAGTATTTCTTAACACAAGCTTCTGCTTTTGATTAGGTATTTAGTTCTGTTTGGATTTGTTTGGCTAATTAACTCTTAAAATGTGTCATAATCCTAGTTTAAATTTTAGTCCAAGAGCATTATTGGAGCAGTTAGCGTTGAGCTACAGTTTGAAGATGTGGAATTTACCTGAAAGACTCAAATTCTAGGTCCTAGTCTAACCCTTTACATTAAATGGCTGCCACCACTGTATTTATATATTTGACATAGAATAAAATACTTTTCATGTCCTTTGTTTTAATGTGAAGTGAAAATATTCACTAAGATTGCCCTGAGTTAGAAGAAACCTTGTCCCTTAGCTACCCAATGAGGTAGTATAATTTTACAGAGTTCAATATTTCCTTACTCAGCCAGTGGTCTCACCGGTTAAGATTTTCCACTGAGTCTTCTACACGATCTTTCACATCCAAGATCGTCATTCTACACTTACTTTTCATACTCTTCTTTCTTAGTTCTGCTTCCTGAGACCCGATTAAGTATAGAAATTATAGCCCTAGCTGGAAACAAAGGGAAGAGATAGTGCCAAGACAATGAAACCAGGGAGCTGCGCCTGTGTATATGATGTTAGTTGAATAAATCAAATGTAAGTTGTCAGGAACTGTGTTCTTGCTCTGAGTGTTTCTAGTAAGAGAACTATTTCCAGCTATATCCTCATTGAGACAGAGAGCAAAATAAAGAGAGGGAGAGAGAGAGCAAATAATGCACAAAGTCTTCAGCACTTTTTTTTTTTTTTTAATGTTTTTAACTTCACTTGCCAACTAAAAGCAAGGTGTTCCACTATCTCTGCAGGCTAAGGTATTCATACATTCCCTCTCTAAGCCCCTACTTCTCAGTTCTCAGCATATGTTATACACCCAAACATCATTCTTAAATGAACAAACTGTAATTTCAGAATCCCTTTTGCTATAATACTGTCCATGATTATGTCCTTGGACCCTATTTCTCTGGGGATTTCGGTCTTCTCTAGAAATGTCATTCTGGTTACCTTGTGTGTCCTCATCAAAACCTTGTCATTTGAGCACTGAGAGCAGTATCTGGGATATGAAAGCGCTGTATACTTATTGTCTTCAAACTCTGCTTACCTGTCTAGCTATTTTGTTAAATGCATGTGAAGTTAAGTCATTTAAGCTGATGCTGGTTTAATGCATACTTTTATCAGACATCTACTACAAAAGAGGGACCCTATGCACATGTCAATTCCAACAACAAAGATAATGGAGATGTTTTTAAGATGACTTAGTGTTTTAAAACCCTTTAGATCCTACAATTCGGTTAGTTACCTACAGCCTGTCTATATATAGGAACCACGTTTATACATCACTGAATAATATCCATTTTATATAATGATTGGAATACACACTTTAAAACCTAATATCCTCTTTTTACAAGATTTTTGTTTGTTTGTCAGAGAGAGAGAGAAAGAGAGGGAGCGAGCACAAGTAGTGGGAGTGGCAGGCAGAGGGAGAGGCAGCCTCTGTGAAGAGTAGGGGGCCCAGCATGGGACTCAGGACCCTGGGATCATGACCTGAGCCTAAGGCAGACACTTAAACACCTGAGCCATCCAGCCATCCCTAAAAACCTTATATCCTTTGGAATATACAGTTCTCACAACTTTATAACAATTGTGTTGTGCAGAAAGGAAGCCAACATAGATCTATTAAGCCATTTTCCCAAGATCACAACGTTGGTCAGTGCCGATGCCAGCAGTAACACAGGCAGTCTGATTCCAGGGTCATCATCCTAAACAAGCACAAGTCCCCCATGGAAAAATTGCTTTAATTTGTGTGATATTAAAATCAATACAAATTACAACTAGAATTCACATAAAGCGCCAACATAGTAAAAACAAAACCAAACACTTTCTTGTTTTTTTCCTGAATTTCTTCATTGAGCATAAGACACAATATTGGAATATTATGAAATAATTCAAGTATAGTTTATCAAGTATTTACTATGATGCAGGGTTGGTCTGGACACTTAAGACACATTACTAAACAAAATAGACGAGGATCCCTGTTACTGAAGAGCTTATAGTGTAATGGGTAATGGCAGGTTTATTTTTTAATTATCTTCCCTAGGTCGGACAGCTACTAAAGAACTTACAGTAAACATAACACAAATACAAGTGTCATCATTTTGCTAAAATGTTTTGACATCCAAGTTTTGAGGCAAATGAAACTGGATCCCTGTTTTAGTCACCATCAGATATCATCTAGTGATGCTTTCCTTCCTCATTTTATTTTTTTAAGTGGCAGCTACTAACCATTAAACTTTACTATCAAGTAAAATTGCCTTCAGCAACTGCCTGTCCAACCAGAGCTGGTGTTCTTACCATGACCATTTGGCTTAGCTTTCCCTGAAAGAAGTGAAGCTTATCCCTGGGAAAGTAGACTGAAAATAATTATTTCCTTTGCTAGCCCTTCTTGGAAGTCCTAAGACTAATGTTCATTTCACTCTTGCAATTATTTTGCTTATTTTGTAAATTTCAAAGTTATTTACAATGTGAAAGTGTATTTTCTCTTTACTTACATTTTGATATATTTCAAGATTTCTTAAAATATTTATAAACAGAGCAAAGTTTGCACTTAAAGGAATTATTTTAAGATACAGAAAATGAAAAAATATGGAAAATTTATTCTTCTAGAATAACTCATATAATCCTTAATAATAGTTTTTGAAATAGAAGATTATCAATGTGAAAAACTGCCAAGTTTGAATTTCAAGAAAAATTTTACAACAATCTACACACACACAAAAAACAGAAGCCAATGTTAAGATACTGTAGGTCTAATTTAAAATATTTCAACTTTCTGTATGACTTACATTTTGAGATATGGGGGCTAATATGCCAAAGGAGTCCGTGTATCACATGCAGAGAATTACTGACTTTGAAATAGAACAGACTAGCTTTGAATTTTGACTCTGCAACCCTCCAACAGGGAGGTCTGTCTTCAGAGGCATAGTTTTATTAAAGAGAAGAGGGATAATGATACCCATGTAAATAAAGCACTTGGCATATAGGAAGTATTTACTCTGTGGTAGATAGCATAATTATTCATCATAAGAGTCCTGGATTTAAGAAAGATAAAAATTCCATGAAGACACAGAAATGCTCACCCAAGAAGACACATTTTATGTGGTTAAGGAATCCAAGAGAGACAAATGGAGATAACTGGCAGATTCAAACTATGGGTGGATGTAGAAACATATGTCAAGAAGGGAATCATAATAGCACTCCTGTAAAAACCAACTTGGGTCAAGTACTGTTAGGAGCCTTTATATACATCCTTGCAGGTTTTCCTCCAAATGAAACAGACTCACATAGCTAGCAAATGAAAAGTCCCAGAGAAGACAAGGGGAGAAGCCCGGGCCTTCTCCTGCGACTGGGTGGTGCAGCTATTAACACAGAACAAGAAGTCCACTGCAGAATAGTTAATGGGACCCAAAAAGTTTTATTTCAGAGAAAAGCAGGTAGGTATTAGAGTACAGTTTCAACTGCTCAAGGAAAAATTTTCAATTTTACGTTTCTAACAGGACAAAGTCTTATGTAGTAAACAACTGTCTTGAATGTCTGTAATGTAAGGTGAGAATAGATGCAGAATGTAATTTCCTTGCAGTCCACTTCTATACTTTTTTTTCATAATTATACTTGTGCATTTAAAAAAGGACATTAAAATGCATTCCTTGAAAAGTCAAGTTTTAATGGATTCTGTATGGAACGCCTCCTGTCAGAGCACTGTTCTCCAAATATCATTTATATCAATACAGCCTTTACTTTTAAAATTATCTGATACCTACTATGTATTCATCATTTATAATATCTTAAGGTTGGTTTTCCATTTTAAGCATTGGTTTATTATTATTATGGAGAATGGAAAATAAAATTGAACTAAGAACAAAATTCTACTTTTATTTTATAGAATTATCTCCTTGCAAGTTTTATTAGAATTTTAAGAGGTATCTGTTGGTCATCAGTATGTTCTACATCTTAAGCTTTAGGAATATTGGCAAAGCATTGTCAGATTTTTCTTGTGCAGATATATTTTCTTAAACTTAGACATTTATAAAAGATGACAAAGTTGTACTTTGGGGTGTATACTTTTTTCTTTTACAAATTTGAATAGAGGCTATATACAAATATTTTTATTTTCTTTTATCATACATTATGATTTATACAGTTTTTACAATATTGAAATCCTATAATTCATCTTTTGTTTCTCAAAATATATATTCAAATTAAATCAGAGTATCACTTTAAAAACTGAATACCAGCTTTAATATAGTTTCAAATTTATGTTTTGAGGGGTGTTTAAAAGCCATGTTCCAAATCTTTATAATGCATAAAAATTGATTTTTTATTTTGTTGTATTAACTACCCATGTGTTCTGTGTTCAGGGAGGAACCATAAAGGAAGGGGCTTGTTTCTGTAAAAGTTTGTGAAAGGAAAAAATTAAGATTTTACATGTACATCCACTTTCCATCAAGAAACAGACCTTGAGAATTGTTGCAGGTAATTTCACAAGCAGGAAAGAAAATACATTCTCCATAAACAATTAAGGAATATAATATGTAGAAAGACATAACTTCTCTAATGTAGATTGAAAAATAGGAACCCTAGGGGCACCTGCATGGCTCAGTCAGTTGAGCATCTGCCTTCTGCTCAGGTCATGATCCGGGATCCTAGCATCAGCCCTGCATCAGGCTTCCGGCTCAGCAGGGAGTCTGTTTCTCCTTCTCCCTCTGCTACTCCCCCTACCTGTGCTCTGCTCTTGCTCTCCCAAATAAATCAAATCTTTAAAAAATAAATAAATAAATAGATAGATAATAGAGTTCTGTTAACGATTTACTATGGAGATCATAATATCCATACCAACCAAAAATTAAGATTAAAAACAAATCTGTAGTCAAGATTGATTAAAGTATTCAAATTGTATACAAGTCTTAAAATAGTTTTGCATAGCAGCAAAGAACAAAATGGAATAGTTTTATATTTAAACTGCTTTCTTTTTCATATTTAAACCTCTTACTTTACATAAAATTCATTATTTAATAAGTGGCTATCAGAGTGTATCGAAAAAGGAAAATAATTTACAATGGGGCATATTCTTCTACCAGCATTTCCATATTCTGAATCTTCCTGATTTAGTATTTCTGGAGCTTCCGCAATGCTTAAGTGGCCCTTCTTGATAAACACATCACCACAGAAATGTAATATATGTGTTCCTTATCATTTCCTGCATTATGTGTGTGGGTTGTGGTTGTTGCTTGAGTTCCCATGACTATTGGGGAAGGAAGTTGGGTATAATTCCTGGCAGCATAGTAGTTTATCCATTACATTAAAGAGCAGTTCGTATTTCAAAACGTTTTTCTGAGATCATTACAAAAATAAAAAAACAAACGGCAGGGTTATCAGCTCTCATGAACAATTGCCAAGCAGATATTTAAAAAAAAAAACACTAAAAATAGTCACAGGAAGCAGTAATTTCTATGACAAATTGTTAGGCAGTTTATTTAGTGTGCTAAGTAATATATTTTTGATCAAAGATAAACAGTTTAAAAAGTTACATTTGTGCTAGGGGTTGGGGGTGGTTGCGACGGGGGTGGGGGGAAGAGGAAATTACTGTTCCCTGAAGACTGATGTACCTTGTAAAACAATCTGTCTTCAAACCAAAATGAAAGAGAGCCAGAAACAGCTCTGAATTACATGACAAGACCCTGGAGATGCTGTTCATGACACAATTTGCTACAGTGGTTTGCAGATGTCTCATTTTGTGGGTCAGATTAGGCACTTTTTTTTTTTTTTTTTTTTTTTTTTTTTGTCTTTTAAATTATATTGCATGACACTGGTTGTAAGTTCTTTCCTGATTTCTGTCGCTGTGTCTATGGAAAGAGCACAATGTGTACTCTGAACAAACTGAAACATTGTCCCCCTTGCTGTTTCAAAACTGACTGATGGGAAAGAGCTTCTGCACTCTGGCTCTGAAACAAGTAAGGTACTTATTAGAAAATGGCCCTTTTATACGGTGCATCCAACTATAACATCAGAAGGCTGGACTTGTAACGACTTTATAGAGAAAGTACCCAAGAGTACACGGTGAGCTGATCAGCAAAATGCCAACTCCAAGCTGCAATGAGGCAGTGATTCCAAATGACCCATTCTGGCACATTTTATTTTAAGGATTTAATCCTATAGCACCTACATAGTCTTTGCTAAAGTTAATAAAACTTATCTTACAAGCTCAAGAGTTCTGCTCACAAAACCCTTTCTTCATAGAGGTGTTCAAAAACTTGAGTTTTTAGTTTTAAAGTGAGGTCGTTTTCAGGCAATGAAGACTTTAACAAGGGAAACTTCCTTTTTTTTCTTAATTTGGGAAAAAAGATATCATTATGCCTTGGGAAGTATTGTATTTTTGTAATCATCTGCAATGCTCATTAGTCTTATTATATCTGAAGCACTTGTATTTGTTGAAGTAGAAGCAGCTGAGATAAAAGAAATTTGAAAGTGAAATCATTACACATTTGAGTCAGTGCCTTTTTCAGACTCGAAGCCTGCTCTATTACTCTTAATGAGCTGATGCCCCAAACACTGAAAATGCATTCCTATTTCTTAACCTCTTTTGAACCTCTGATTTCAAACTGTGGTGTGCTTTCATTAAAAAAAGGTGGGGGGCATCTATACTCATTTTTAACTGTCTTCTTCATTTTGGGCAACAACAGTCAATCTTTTCAAACTACTTAGTAGTAAGATTGAGCCAGATCTAAAAATATGAAATGCACATTGGTTAGAATTCTAAAAGAAAATCTATTTTTCAGTAAGTATTTTTATATATTTTAGCATTAGCTATATATAATCTAACCCATATATACCTGTTAGGCACAGATGTTCAAAACTGCAGAAAATATTGACGTGTTTGAATTAAGAATTACTGTAGTAAAAGCATATACAATTAAATACACTATACACAAATGGCTACAAGTAAAACTGGGGAAAGCTGGATAAGACTATCGAGTTCTATCAACATTAATATCCTGATTTGGTACCTACTATAGTTTACCATTGGGAGAAAGTAGGGAAAGCATACACAGGATCTCTCAACTGTTTCCTTTAATGTGGGAAAAATCTGGGATTAATTCTGGGAAACAAAAATTTTGGGAAAGTTTTAGGTGCAGCTACAATTATCTCAAAAATTTTAACTAAAAATTAAATGTTACATCATTATTATCTATTTGCAGCTTCTAATTTTACATAGGGGATAGGCATCTTAAGTTTTTTTATTTTTCAATCTATGCTCTAGGCATTTTAACAAAATAAAAAATACATCTTAATTTAATATGTTAGGTGTATTTAGATGATGAAACCTTCTAAGATAATATAATCTTAATTTAGAAGGAAAAGAGAGAGAGGACAAGAGAGAGAAAAATTAAAAAGGGGGGAGAGACAGGTTGAGAGAAATTTAATCTTTGAAAAGAGAAAATTTCCCAGATTCATTTTTATTGCATGTAGTGAAATCATTTTTATAAACCACTAAAAGCTACATGTTGGTGTTGATTTGATTTGAAGATGATGCAATCCAGCTTTATATCCTACTTTGTAAATCAAAAGAAACAAGAGACAGGGGACTGCTTGCACTATAGATCTAGAGTTGGAGGAAGACATCAGTCTTAATTAAGAAGTACTAAAGTGATACGTCGTGCTGTAGGAAAAGCACAAGATCAGAGGAAATGAAAACATTTATGTTTTAATAGTTTCCTTTTGGTGACCTTAACTATGTTAATTTGCCTCTAATAAATTATGACCCAGACTGTCAACTTAAATGGTCAACACACTCATTATTTAAACAATAACATTTCTATTATTTAAACAATAACATTTTTGCGGTAATAATCTTGACATGTTTGAGATCTAACTCCTTTTGTGAAAGTTATCCTCTGATAAACTCCACTCAGGTCCCTGGAGCCTATGTTTCCTGGCTAGCTTCTGGAGTGAGCGGGCAGAATGGCATTGAAATTCCAGCCACACAACGTTCTTGAACTACAGGAATTTCAGAATCATAGGATCTACTGTGATTAAATGATATAATCAGGATTAATTCATTTAATATCCTCAAGTAAGCTATATAACTAAGCAGAAGACGCAGAAGCTGTAATACTTCCCCGTGCTCTGTAGTTCATTTTTAGATCACTAGCAAAATGAAATATGATGCCCCCAACTCCTTAAAGACTAATTTCCTCTTCACACAAAAATGATTGTTGTATCTACAGCAAATCGTCACAGGTTGGTATATCAGTACCAGGAGGGAGAAATGAGCCAGGGAATTGCCTTTGTGGGTGGGCATTAACATTGAGTCACTACAGTTGGAAGTAAGGATCGGTTTTGTTTTTACGATTTCACATTGATGTTTACTTATACCCAAACTCCTTTAGAGATTTCAAAAAGATCAGACCACCAAGCCTGGGTGCCTTTTCCTGGAATATTATGGAGAAAAAAAATCGCAAATCAAGGAAACTTTATTAATTCTTTGCTATTGGTGTTTGCCCTAAGCCAAAAACTGCAGGGGAAAAAAAAAGTGGGGTAAAATAAATCCAAATGTTATTCAAAACCCAATATCCAGATGTTCTGGAGGTCTGACATTACAGGTTTACAGCTGTTGTGACTGCCAATGTTTTCAAAATTCTTATAAAATGTGCATGTTGTTTATTTTTTTATTTTCATTTGTTTCTAATGCCTTTAGAATTTCCCAAAAAAGTCATTAAAATCACTATCCTGAAGTGAAGAGACAGAATAAAAGACTAGCATGTTTCCTGTTCTAAATGGCTTTATATTTACCATCTTACAGATCACTTACACAGATGATCACATATATTTTATGAGAAAGTTAACGTCAGATTTGACCTTTTATTCTGGCACAGAAGATAACATAGACTAAATGTTCTTAAGTACCTAGGTTTCATTTTAACAAGGTCTGAAAGTGCAAAAATATAAGTTCTTAAGTGCAAATTTTTTCACAAACTCTGAAAATCTCAGGGAAAATAAAATGAATTTTACTGCAATCAAAATGAAAAAAGTATACAAAATTCATACATATATATTTCTGAATTATGTAAGTTTCTTAATATTCATTCAAACATCACCAGTTCAACCGCAGACCTAAACACTGGCAATAACGAAATTCTATCGTATTTCCTATTTTTCCTATTCCATATAAAAACTCAAACTCATACTTTTTTTTTAATATTTTGTTGTTCAAAAGTTATACTTGGCAAGGTAGAATGTTAAAATATATTTTATTTAGTATTTTGTTAAATCATTATTTTAAATATTCAGATATATGAAGTATGGACCTCCATTGTTAGTCCTGCTCTAGACAGCCTTCCTCTTAGGTAATACTGTCCAGATCTGTTCTTTTATAATGAGATATGCTCACTTCTTTCAAGAAACTTCCTCACAATTGAGGCTACTCAGGCTGAGTTGACTCCTGCCTTTTCTTCCCCCTAGTTCTATGGCTTTCTTGGATGATGCCCTCTAATTTCCATGAACTACTTATACCTTAGTTCTCCTGACTAAATCATCTGGAGACAAACATTTCTCATTTATCTTTAGAAATCTAATGTCCAACAACGATAGTGTGTGTATTAGTTGCTCCAGAAAATGTAGGTTCAGTTTTTTTTTTTAATTTTTTATTTTTTATAAACATATATTTTTATCCCCAGGGGTACAGGTCTGTGAATCACCAGGTTTACACACTTCAAAGCACTCACCAAAGCACATACCCTCCCCAATGTCCATAATCCCACCCCCTTCTCCCAAACCCCCTCCCCCCAGCAACCCTCAGTTTGTTTTGTGAGATTGAGTCACTACAGTTGGAAGTAAGGATCGGTTTTGTTTTTACGATTTCACATTGGTTTGTCTCGAAATGGAAAAATGTTCCATGCTCCTGGATTGGAAGAATAAATATTGTGAAAATGTCTATGCTACCTAAAGCAATCTACACATTTAATGCAATTCCTATCAAAGTACCATCCATCTTTTTCAAAGAAATGGAACAAATAATTCTAAAATATATATGGAACCAGAAAAGACCTCGAATAGCCAAAGGGATATTGAAAAAGAAAGCCAACGTTGGTGGCATCACAATTCCGGACTTCAGGTTCAGTTTTTTAATACTTAATTTGCTGCTGAAAAAAATCATAATGTGGGTACACTCTTCAGATAGTGATTTAATATATATTAAAAAGGATTACCTTGATTTTTTGACTTGCAAATTTCTTGCATCCTCATGAAATTTGTTTTTCTATTTATCATTACCTGTAAAGTACCCATATAGAGAGTAATTAATATATTAATTTTTTTCTTTGCTGAGTCATTGGGATTTTTTAAATTAAGTTATCATTTTTTTTATAAACATATAATGTATTTTTAGCCCCAGGGATACAGGTCTGTGAATCACAGCACTGGGATTTTTTTATAGTGACACATATAAAGACATTTTTTAAAAGACTATTTATTTGACAGACAGAGATCACAAGTAGGCAGAGAGGCAGGCAGAGAGAGAGGAGGAAGCAGGCTCACTGCCAAGCAGAGAGCCTGAAGCGGTGCTTGATCCCAGGACCCTGGAATCATGACCTGTGCCAAAGGCGGAGGCTTTAACCCACTGAACCATCCAGGGGCCCCCATATAAAGACATTTAACAAAACCTATTATTTTCATTTGAGAAGTATGCCCTCCAAAATGTTTAAGTTCTAACTTCCAGTACCTGTGAACGTGACCCTATTTAGAAGGAAGGACTTAGCAGATGATAGAGTTAAGTAGAGGTCATTGGAGTGGGCTTTAATCAATGACAGTATCCTTATGAAAGGAGGCGGAGTTGAATACACACACACACACACACACACACACACACACACAGCGGGAGAACGCTATGTACATATGAAATTACTTCTAGCAGATCATCTGTAATCTCAGGAATGCCAAAAAATTGCCAGAAAACTAGCAGAAGCTAGAAACAGGCATGGAACAGATTCTCCCTGAGAGTAACCAAGCTTGCTGACCCTTTCATCTCAGACTTCTAACCCCCAGGACAGCAAGACGCTACATTCCTGTTGTTTCTCATTCGGTTTGTAGTACTTTGTTAAGGCAACCCTAGCGAGTCAAATATCTCTATACTACTGCTGGAGAAGAATATGGTCAGAACTAATTATCCGGGGACAAGATGAATAATTAGAGTGACTAAAATGTGCGTAGTTTATTTTGAAAGAATTCCTAGAATGAACCATTGGGAACTGACAAAGGGAAGAGAAAAGTACAATTTGGGATGAAAGCCCTATGCCAAAGCAGATATCCTAGGGAGAATGAGGCCAGGTGGGTTTTTATGAGTGGATTTAGCACGGATTAGGATAGCATGAAATAAAGGTAGGGAAAAGGGGATAGAAGATCCTAAAGTTTCTAATTGTGTTCTTTTAATCTCTCTTCAGTGCCCACCATTTGCTTTTTCCTGACGCGATACCTGCCAGAGATCATATAGGCAAGCATCTCCGCTTCTAAATTAGAGCAGGAGGTAAAAAAAAAAAAAAAAAAAAGATTCCTGGTTTGCTTTCCTGTGAAGATTTAAGATAAAATGTTAAGAGCAAGCACACTGATGATAGAAAGGTTAGACACAGATTTTATGTTTTTTAAAAAGGAATTTTTAAAACACATATTGTGTGTGAAGAGATGTAGCAGGGCACTAATAGTGGAGGTCTTTTGAAAATCAATAATTGGTGTTAGTAATAAGACCTGTGCTGACAACCAGCTGTGAAACTGTCCTCATTCCTGCAGTGCAGAAGGGGAAAGGAACCAGCGGATGATTACCAACTCCAAGTATTGCTTGCAGTCAAAGCTTCATTAAAGAAATTAGTAAGATACCCCTTTGCCTTAAAATAGGTGTCCCAGTATTGAAAGGGGATCTATATAAAGAGTTCAGAATAGAACTGCTGCAAACTGTTCAAATCAAGAGTATTTCCCAGTTGGGTTACCGGCCTACATTGTAGAACTTAGTCTTTAGTCAAAAGCTCTTCTTCTCCCAATTAAAGAAAAAAAGGCTGAGATGCCCACAGGCCTTTGCAGCATGTTTGGTGTGACTTTTAACCCCTCGTTCCACCTCCTGACTAGGCCTCTTCTTTATACCACAACCTGGGAGAGGGGCAAAATGTAGTCTCTACCTCAAATTAAGCTACTGACATCTCTTACACAATTTCGGAAAGTCAATGCTGAAATTCACTGTTTGTTGGTCCAGGCTTGTCTCCTATACATGCCGCCCGGGAAAATCTAGTCATTTTTTTATTCAAACCGAAAGGGGGGACATTTCTTACTGAATTACTAAAAAATGCGCAACTGATTCCATTTCTTACCAGCATAAGCCTGTAAGCCTGATATTCACCATGTATTACATGTAACCACTGAATAAGGAGCCTTAGATTTTTGGCTTTGACTTTCAGCTACAGCTCACTTGCACACACGACCTTACAAAAATCCCTTAAATATCCAAGAGCCCATTTCTCATTTTCCTCTGTGCTCCCATGGAGCTGATCCAATGGTTTTTAAGGGACCTCTGAGCTCAGACAAGCTCTGAAGGGCATGGGGCAAGGCAAGAAATGGGCCCTGTGTTCCCTGCTTATTGTCCTGGAAAATAGGTATGATAATACCAGCCTCACAGGGGTCCCATTGCAATTAATGTTTGGAAAATGTTTTGAAATCCCAGAGTTTAAAAAGGCAGTGTCAATGGCCATTACTTAAGCATCCTATTTCCAAACACCAGTCAGATTATTTTAAGCCACTTTTTCTCAATACGTGTGATAAAATACAAAGGTAATTATCCTATCTGGAAACATAAACTGATAGGGTGGTTCTATGGTCTTTTTAAAACTGCCTCAGTAGACTCTCTTTGTGACCTGGACCATCTAGCTCAAGGCTGAATCTGACTTTTGTAGGCTCATCCCATCACTTAAACATCAAGGAGATGAATCCGTGGGAAGAGGGCTGTGCTTTGTTGCTTTTGACTGTAATTTCTACAGTCACCAGAAGGTGATGATGTTTTGCTCTGCTTCATGTTTCAGACAGATTTGAAGAGGGAGGTCAAGCCAACCGTGAGGATCAAGGATGGAATAAAAAAGAGCCTCAGCTTACATTTTGTGTGTGTTGTGCGGGGGGGGGGGGGGGGGGGGGTAGTTTTATGCCAATGGCCTCACAGAACATCCTGTAAAACATTCATCATTTTGCGCTTTGATAACTTTACACTCCATGTATCCGACAAAGTTCTCCTGTACGAGCATTTGTGAGTCCATTATCCTGGAACTGAAAGTTGAATCCCAATTGTTTTTAAGCAAAGTATAAAAACTGCGTTAGAAATCTTTGCCTAGGTAAACAAGAGAGCTGAATTTAAAACAGGGAAAGCAAACTGAGAACAAATCTGTTTTTACAGATAAATCTATCGTTGCATTAGTTACATAACAACTTCCCACACTACAAAGGTTTGTGATTTCCTGAGTGCAGAATATAACTGAAGAGTTCAGTCACACATGGGGTCCACTCCACCAAACAGAATGTCTGGTAGGAAGGCTGCATACCTGGCTAAAGCCATCTCTGGAGCTAGGTCTAGGTCTATCAACACTTCACTTGTTAGAAACGTTCAAGCTAAACTATGTAGCTTTCATGCATCCTTGTAATTTCCGTTCTTTTTTTTTTTTTTTTTGCTTTATTTGCAGTTTATTTAATATTTGAAAATACTTCTTGTATCAATTAGCAAATTAGCAGTTTATCTGGGTGGAAAAGCCCCATCTGAGTGACGGAGTTACAAAGTGAATTGTTCTGCAGCTGCAAAATCAAGGGCCGGAGCTGAGTTCATGCTTTTCATTTCTTTTGCATGTGTCAGCATTCATGGAGGCAAGCTTCTATGAAGTCTTGCGTGTGAAGATGGTGCTGAGCAGACTAGATTCAATTCTGTTAAATGCTTTTTGCTCTCTCTCTCTCTTTCTTTCTTTCTCTTTTTTTTGGAGGGGGGGTAGGATAAGGCACAAAAGGAGACTTCAAATCAGGCTGAACTTCAAGCAAAAGTTAATGCTATTCTCTTTTGGGTTCAACCACCCACTTTGCTTAAGGTCACTAGTTGAGGCTAATGCAGCTCAGAGGGGCTGCAGTAAACTTGGCATCTCCTTGATTAGGCTCCCCGCTGATCTAATACACATACTAGCTCACTTGCCAAGTCAAATAACACATTTAGTGAATTGGAAATAAGATTTAAGTGGGCCAGCACAATGCGGCTTGCCCTCTCATCTTTTTACCGAATCCTTCTCTTTGTACGCAAGGCTGTGAAAACTGCTCTTGTTAGAGGACTTAATCTTCATTTTTTTCCTGTAGATTATTTGGAAACAGGTCAATTGAATGTTGGAGCTGCTAACTCCTCCCACTAAAGAAAGAACCTGCTTGTGGCATACTGATTGCATCATTTACATGAAAGACTCCTACTATTAAAGAGAAAATGCTATAGTCTCAGGGTCTGTTAGAATTAATAAAAAGAAATCCTGATATTAAATGCACCCCTTTTAACAATGTGTTTATTTCTTTGTCTTACAGACTCTTTTCTAAAATGTGCTTTGTATTAACTGCTGGCAAGTAATAGATGGGGATGATCACATCAGAATATATTCATCTCCCTTGGCTGTTTTGCTGCAGTTAATTCTTAAATACAGTAGGTTATAATAGGGTGACATTTCTATAGTGCCTTTCATAAGAGCAATCTAAAGCATGTCACATAATGTTTGACTTTGAACTATTCAGTTTCTTAGTGACACAAATCTCAGGGTAAATTTATGCCTCCGTGGTTTGTTTCTTTAAAAAAAAATGAGTCATTGTATTTGTTATAGTTCAAAATTTATCATAGATTCACCATAGATTATCAAGCCACCCACGCCATAATAATCTGTAACTGTCCTTATCTGTGTTAGATGTGCAGGGTTATGATGTGTGTGGACTTTTTATGATCTACTTATCTCTCCTGGTCATACAGATTTATGTGTATCTCTTTTCTGACTAAATCTAAAATCAGAGCTTGCATTCTGAAGAAATAAAATTTATCTATGTAAAATCCAAGTGCTATCCTCTGACACCTGAAAGTTAAGAGAAAAAGGATAATAACCTCCAAAACAGACATTCAATTTGCCACCTTTATAGGACAAAACTATGTGAGACATATGTTGTAGTAAGAAATTAAGTAACTCCTGTATGATTTGGGGACTTATAATAGACTATAGGATTCAAAGCCACTCTTTTATTATCTAGAATTTTCATATTTCCAACAGTTGTTTCTGAATGGAAAGGATTTATTAACCTAAACTAGCTTTGCTAGGAGATGTGAAATATATGGTCTATACTATTTAATCATTACAATCCATCCCTCAAAATAAAGACCAGATCTCTCTACCACATACCTTAGTTGGTAGAACAGTATTAGTATTAAGAAATTTAGCCTTTCAATCTGGACTTTCATTTCTCCACTTAGGAGTTTCACAGTATGGTGTCAATTCTAAAGAAGTTAAGCAAAGATGACGTCACTGCTATCGTATTTATCTCTTTTATTTTATTATGTTCATGCTTTGGCTTTTTTTTGGACACCTAATACTGTCAAAACTTCCCTTTGATGGAAAAAGGCAGGAAGACTGAGAGAATTATAAATTCAAAGACTATGATTAAGCAGAAAATTATTATGAGGAATGAGACAATCCTTCAGAACCTGAATTTTGTTTTTTCAGTTCCTAAGAATTATATTGTTTTTGCTTATCTGAGCTATAGATAGATGGCACCTAACCTCAAGGTAAGATTTGACCGCAGTAAAGACATTTTTACTTCACTACAGTTTTCAGTAGAGAAAACGAAAGTAACATATTAATGTTGTATGGGTTAAAAAAGATATTTCTCCCAGCCCATGCTTTTCCTTGGGCTTTCTTGTAAGTATTTACAGAAACTTTGGGACATTAAGACATCAGTAACAAATGCAAATGTACGATCAACATTTTCAAACACCTGCCACAACTGCCCCTTTGGATATCTGAAAAGAAAACATATCTTCATGTTCAGATGTCTAAAGACGAGATCTTAAGCTGTTTACAAAGAATTTGGGGAAAGAGATTTGTGAATAAGAAGATTATAAGAAAAGGAAGCAAATATTGCGTTTTGATTAGAATTGACCATTAGTACTTTAGCCATTCCTTTTTCACCAGCCCACGTAGGCCAAAATGATACCGGTTTCATTCTTAGCATCCAAGCAAAGATAGCTATAGGTATAGAGCTATAGTCAGTCTGTTGTCTCTTTCAGTTTCTTACATTTTTAAAGATAATTATCACTATGTAAGTAAAAACACATGGGATCACATTTATTAATAAAATATATTTTATTAATAATAAAATAAATTATTTTTAATATACAATTTACAGTTGGTGCCATTTCAGGCAAGAAACTAACTACGAACTTGAATTCTTTTAATGTGTAAGTTTAATTCAACATCTAACCCAAAATTAACTCTTCACAGTCTTTTTCTTTTTCTAGCCCCTAAGACTTATTCTCTTCACTATAGATTGGAAAGGAGTCTTTCAGTTTCATATGTCTGCATAATTTTTCTTTCTCTCCAGGGGCAAAGTATGAAGTCATATTTTATAATTGACATATATGGCATTGTGCACACAAGAATGACATCAGGAGACTGTATGTGACCTACATCTTTCTGGAAAGAACAAGGACCAGTAAGGGTACACTTTTCATGAGTGATTCTGAGTCACTCATAGCAAAAATGTCAGGATCTAGCATTCCAATCTCCCAACTGCAAATTCACAGGAGCAGCTGAGAATTGCCTGCTATTCTCCCCACCCTCATCAGTTTGTGTATGCTAACCTAATAGGAAGATGTTCCAGAAAGTACATGCTACCACCTATAGAGAGGAGTAGTAAAAATGACACCCCTCCATGATTAATATAGTTGCTAACAGTACCAAAAGATAGGTAAATAAAAATAAGTACTGAGTAGGGTTAATAATTCTTTATTCTAGCCATGGTAATTCATTTAATTTATATAAAGCCAAAAGTGACAAATGGTGCAATTC
Organism: Mustela lutreola; assembly: GCF_030435805.1. NCBI lineage: Eukaryota > Metazoa > Chordata > Mammalia > Carnivora > Mustelidae > Mustela > Mustela lutreola. The sequence goes on from NC_081294.1 coordinate 117,702,474, forward strand.
TTATGATCTGAATAACCCTTCCAAGTTACAGCTAGAAATTGCAGGCAGTGTGTTCACACTAAGACTATTTTCTTTCCAGCTTTTAAGTAACTTCAAAAGTTAAAGATCTTCCCAAATCAATTAAGTCAATCTTTATTTTCACCATTAAACTGGAAATGCAACACATTTTGTGTTTGAATGAAGTAAAATTCCTTTTCCAGCTTCAACTCTTTTATTGTAGCTCAGAACCACCAAATAGATGTTTTGGTGTAAGGAAAGATTTCATTTTCGTGGTAAATTTCAGCTTTTTCTTGAGATATTAGTCAATTTCTAGAAATGAGAAACCGCATAAAAGGAGTATTTGTCAATATTTAAAATTAACATTTGTACGGATTGGAAGAAATTCAACTTCAGTCTTTCATCGTATCAACAACTGCAGAACGGGCATTACAATCAAGATACTGTCCTTCCCCAGTCTCTCATATTCAGGCATATAGCCAAGTATGTCTAGAGCAAGAGCTGCTTGACTGCAGTGACCATGTCTTACTTTTTAACCTCCACGCCATCTGTATTAAGTGGCTCATCTCTAGTAACTATCCAGTAAATACATATGCAGTGGAGAAACAAAACTTTACTCATTGTTTACATAAAGTTTGCTAAAAAGCTATTCTCAATTATTCATCTGTTAGAAAAAAAGCAGCACAAAAATACTCAGATGAAACCTACAAAGGAAAGGAGGGGCAAAAAAGTCCCAAATAGTTGGATTAAAGAAAGTTCTTAAAGTAACTTCAGGTGAAATTAAAAAACAACAACAAAAAAATTTCACCAATTGTAAAAATAGGTTGAATGTATTATCATCAAACCACTGGATATCTTATTTGCATATGGAAATTTCTGTTCAGAGCGGTTCTCTTGAACTCATTACTTTTTAAATCCAAAGGTAAGAAACACATATTATTTGGGAAAAGCATCAAATAAAAATAACCCATACCACACTCGGGCAATAATCCATGCAACAATGATCATTTTCCATTTAATTTCATAATACCACTTTTCAGGAGAATTTAGGGTGTTCATTTATCAAACTTCCCAGGAAATAACAGGAATGTTATATTCCTTAACAGAGTATCAAAATGGACAATTGAGCATGCCTTCTTTTGAATTCAATTTCACTTCTGAAGTGGACTTTGACATTTAAAAATGTTTTAACTACTCAGAACGCAGTTAGAAATGCATATATTCTATGACTCCCAATATCCCATTTTTAATATCATCTGTTCTATGGAAAAATCATGCCAAAAATCTGTATTGTGCTGATGGTTCCACTTTAATACAAACTACATACCACACTCATTTTTCGTCAAACAGTACAAGTGGCTAAAACCTGGTAATATCTTGGAAAGGATATAACAGGCAGCAATAGAATTATAATTCTCCCTGTGCAAAGGAATGACCTTCTTTACTCACTAATGGAAATACTTTATGTCCTAACACTTCACCCTATTATAAATGCACTTCTTTCCTTCTTCTCTCCCCATCTATTCATACATGGATAATACAAATGCTATCAACAATATGAACTCTTCTCAATTTACAACCCTGTAAAAATGTTCTTGCATTTCTTATTATCTGAGTTGATGGACTAATTAGAAACAGTCAAGGTTATATCTAGGTGTGCAGATAAAAAATGTTTCTAATTGGCCCTGAGACTGAAGATAATTCAATTACAAATCTTTTCCATTTGATTCATTCTTTTCTTCCTCAGAAAGGATTATGTTGATAGGATTCAGGTAATGGAACTTGGTGGCTTAGGAGAAGCATTAAAACATCCTTCCAGCTTTCAACTAATGTGATTAAATTTTACGAAGTTTGTTTTTCTTCTTAAAATCTTACTGAGGTCAAGTGCTCATGTGATTCTCTTAGAGCAGGGTTGAGAAGTTGGGTGAGTTGAAGAGGCGTTACTAATCTCTTAAAATGTGCTCATTAAAGTCCTAAAAAGATTTGAAATACTCATTTCTCCATATTACAATACCTAAGTTAATAAATGAAAATACAGAATTCTTTTCAATTAAGTCTCCATTATAGAACTTTGACTGCAATGTTTCTACACAGTACATCCAGAATACATATGAATAGTAATTAATGGCAAAAAGTGATTAAGGAAAAAAATAAATACTTAGTTTTAAGCCTTTGCATGGTCTCTAACCTGAACATTTTTCTGGGTAGTTACCAAGCCCATAAAAATAAAATACATTTATTTTCTCTTGCTTCTAAAGCAAGGCTAGCAGCAGAGATTCAATATTATCTTTAATTCCACATAGATATTTAAAATTTGGTTTAAGTATTAAGCCATGTACACTCTCTTAATATTTCTATTTTTGTGTGCAAAGAGCTTGAATTGCATGGTATCTTCTTTCCCCTTGAAAGATGAAAAAACAATGTATTAGGTTATAACGGGAATATTTTAAGATTTAGTATCCAGAAATTAAATGTATCATGAAACGATAGGTGGAGTTTAATGTACACCCTATCAGTGTGGGTCAGTGACCTGGAACATTTTCAGGATTAGTATGAATAGAAAGTATTTCCTTCTATTTTCTCTCCAGATAGGAATCTATTTTAATATCTCTCCCAGTAGGTCAAGTGCTCTTCCCAGTGATTCTAAATAGAGAAGAATTTCAGAAACCAAATTGCTTTAATGAAAATCTCAACAAAGAAAGTTAAAAAACTGTTTGCTGTATTTGCATATAAACATTTATGGTAAACTTTTCCCTTCTACATACTAATTTGTATCTTCTCACTGATTTCAATCTACATATACACGTATGGGTGCGCACATTTTCCAAAAAGATTTTTTTAAAAGAAAAGAACAACGGACAGCTGAATATTTGTAAAATGCTTAACTGAGACATGCATTGTCGTTAAATCTGAGAGCAGGATAGCTGTATCACATAGAATATTGGTAGTATTTATAGGAATGTTCAGTCTTCTGATTTAAGCTATGCGTTGTATATGATCACGAGAAATTTTATTAAGCCAATCATTCCTGGAGCTTGATAATTACCTTTGAGTGAAGGAAGGTACAGGTCTCAGTGGATTCTCTCTCTTGCCTTAGAGGAAGTATTAATTGGAGTCAATTTTCGATTAGATAAAAAATGTTGTGAAACGGTCTCATCCACAAATCCCTCATCCCTACAACTGAGAATGTTCTAATGGGTTACCACCATGTAGCAACTCATTAGCTATCTCCATAGAGTACAAGCTTGCGAAGTTGGTAAACAGCTTTACACTTGTTTTAAGAGTAAAGCAAGAACTTTTATTATAAAATATGAAAGTTGCCATTTCTTGGTTCTTTAAATTCAAACAATGCAATACAACTCTATTAACTTTCCTAAGCTGTACGTGTATATATACATACATAAATCTGTATGACTATAAATGTAGATATACATACATTGGTGTGTATAGATGCCTATCTACATACCTATAATGATTTCAAAAGTGGCACTGTACCTTGATTTACTCAATGCTAGTTTTTCGTGGCTTCTCCAAGTACAGGTAGAAGAAGAAATAGCTATTATTACTTTTCATTTTGATCTTAATTAGATCGACAAATTTAACACTTCTGCCTAAATGTCATATTACCTAACCAGCTAAGAGCCATAGCATTTATAGAAAGAGGAAATAAAAGTTATCTTTAAGTCAAACTGCCTCAACATTTAATAAAATCAAAAATTCTGAGACGTCTGTGGTTAATGAGCCCAATCCTTGACTCACTTAACATAGATCATGCTACATAAAATAATTCCTTGTTTTCTCAAATGCTATTTTTTTAAAATCAAAATTTGACTCCATGAATCTTCCTCAGTTTTTACACAATTTAAGCTAAAGCCTATAGCTGTCAAGTGAGGCATGTTTCTTATTGATGCTTGCTTTAATGGGCACTGTAGAGCTGATGGACTGGAAGATTGCCCAACCTGCTCTAATTGACATATAACCGACCATTTGACCACCCCTGTGCTTGCTTTAGATCCCATATTAGTCTTAATGCTTTTTGCTTCACAAAGCTGTAGAACAGCTGCTCTTCAAAAGAACATATGCTTCATTTATTCTTCTACCCACAAGATGGGATTGGGAGGGAGACAAACCATAAGTGACTCTTAATCTCACAAAACAAACTGAGGGTTGCCGGGGGGAGGGGGTTGGGGAGAAGGGGGTGGGATTATGGACATTGGGGAGGGTATGTGATTTGGTGAGTGCTGTGAAGTGTGTAAACCTGGTGATTCACAGACCTGGGGATAAAAATATATGTATATAAAAAATATATGTTTATAAAAAAAAAAAAAAAAAAAAAAAAAAAAAAAGAACATATGCTAAGGACATGGTAACTGAAGTCAGCCCTCACCAAAGACTTGAGGAATTCTTAGAGAAAAATATGCCCAGTGACAGTATTAATCATTGAATCACCTCTGGAATCCTCAGTCATATAGATGAAAGAGTTGAGTGTATGGGTGTTTGTTCAAACTTAGCTATTTATTTTATAAGAGCAAACTGTGTTATCAATGCTGTGGATTTCACATGAAAAAAATCTGAACAGTATTTTTGCCATCATATAGAACACAAAAGAATAAACAAAGCTTAGATCACTCTGTAGGACCCCTGTTTTGCATTGGTCTTTCTCATTTTGACAGCCCTCCGTTAAAGGTTTATTTGCTCGTTTTCTTGGAGTTCATATACTTTAGTAACAATTTCAAGTATCATTTAAACTTTAGGCCAAATTATTGCTACAAATAGAAAAAACAAATGCCCTACCCTTTCTAAATAAATCTAAAGCCAGGCAAATTACACAATCATTTAATAAAACTTTATTATTTTAATAAAATTAGGTCAGCAAGGCAACTTAACTTTACACACACACACCGCTGCAGGGGATGGTTGTACAAATGAAAGGAATTTGCATTCCTCTTAAATTATGCTTCTTGGCACCAGTTTTATCATTCACAGTGTATTTTGTCTTTCACACACATAAATCATGACTTGACATGCTGGTTAACTGAGTTAGTTTCAAAATAAAAGGAATCACATGTTTTCTATTGTAAACTGTTAGAATCACTTCCTTACTTACTGGGTATAACTTTTGTTTGCAGAGTCTGTCACTATTGACCCATTTATCTCCCCATCTCAATGACTGCTGTGTACTTCCTTACGAACAATTTACTCTTTTTCCAGATAATATGCCAGTAGCTTATTGGACAGGTGTTACTTTTGAGGTTAATATCTGGGGGTCATTTTCTGACAGTGACGGGTGCTTTATTTTGCATTAGTAAGTACAGGGATCCTATCAATGCCACTTCCCTTGCTCTGTGGGATGTAGGTTTGAAAACCTGCTGGCATCTAGACTTATCACACAAATACTAAGACAGAAATACAATGAATAGGACTATAATAAAATTGGCCTGAATAACTGTTCTCAGATGGCAATATCTTCCCAGTGTCTTTCGGGAAATCTGTGTTTTTCTGAATTTTGAGTATTTAAGGATTATCAGTTAAGGAATTGGGAAAAAACTGAAAACATATTCTGTGAGGATTAGTCCTTAAAATCAATACGGAGACATTACCTGTTTGAAAGAATCCACTAACATCAAGTTAAAAGGAAGACACCCTGACAATCAGGATAAAATGCCAAGATGGACATTTCCTGGATCCAGGACAGGATATCATAAATCAGAGGCAGTCATGATTTAGTCAGTCAATCTTGATGGCACTCATTGCCATGTTTTAAGTGTTTGTTCTGGGCTCTGTGAGCCGCTTACAATGAGTTGTTGTTTAAAATAAAATATTAATAAATTTATACATATTGTATACTTTATACAAACACTATGAGTGGTGTTCCAAGAAACAAATTTAGAAGTAAATTATTAAATGGGCAATTGATGCATGTACTGCTTGACAGCATTTAAAAAAATAAAATAGTTGTGTTTTCTATTTAGTAATGTTCACTGCTATATTTCAGTACTTTCTATAGGCTATGGATCCTGGAAATATTCTAGAAGAAATTCAAAGAGAAGACAACATGTATGAGATTTCCAACGTGAAATCCTCAACTGACCTTAAAAAAAAAAAGTCAACACAAGCAAACTTAATTTCAAAAGCAAAATCAAGATTAAAGCAGAAAAAAAAGAAATGATCCATGAACTTACATGAAGCAACACATACTTGAATGCCCAAACTGAAAATGCTTTTGTCAGTACTTGTAACTACTCAACCAATGTCAATAGGAAATAAATTTTCTACATCTCAAATATTTATCATGAAGCAAATACCAATACTTATTTTAGTGGAGAAATTCATGATTTGGGTGTTTTAAAATAAAAAAGGCAACTTACAAGAAGTATTTAAATTACTATTTCCAATGTTTTAAATCATTTTTATTTGACACAATTTTATATTATTTCTCCTCCTTTAGTGTAACCCTATTTTCAAGTGTCTCTAATAAATATAATTTTTGTATTTAGAAATATCCAATCTTGTCACAGTATTCTGGTGTGTAATAATATGTGCATTTGTTATTGTTTATTTCATAAAATAGTTCCCAAAATTACAACCCTACCATATACCACATAAAAATGTTAACTGCTTATTACTTTTTTTAGTCATTAATACTTAAAAACACAAAAATACAATGTTATAAAAATATAGAATATTTTAGGATTTGAATAATCTCAAGGATTGGTAGGAATTCCAATTTCTTGCCCCCAAATTTTAAGAATATCTGTTGCATGCTACAAACACTAAACCTGGATGAGTTTCAGAATTTCATTTGTGACCTTGTCATGTTAAGGTAAAACAGGACTCAAAACGAATCAAACAAGGCCAGAGGCTAAGGAAAATGACCGTGGTTGATTCATTCTACTTCCTGGTTGTAATGCTTGACCCAAGTTAATTTAGAACTTAATTCTACTTTGGTTCTTTTTGCCAGTTATATTTGCAAAGGATTCCTCACTTTATTTCAATTATGAATTTCTTTATCACTGGTATACTGTTTGATGTGACTTGATAAACTATTTGAATCTAATGGTAACAGTGACTATCTATACATATGGTATTTCATTTATGTTGCACATAATCTAATATTATAGTTCAAAATTGGGCTCCATTTCTGCAAATGCACACTGAGTTCATACAGATACTCATATAGGTTTGAATTCTGCAACATAGAAAATAATTTTAGGGTTTGAAATTCCTAAGGGTTTCCATCTTCACTGTTTTAAGGAACTCATTTCAAAATTGCATATGTCATCAAAAATAAGTGATATACTATTACCTTACAAATTTTTAAGTACTCAAAGTATATTTAAATCCAACACAGCAGTTCCTGTTTATAAATATGTCCAGTTTATACTTCACAGAATTTACTATCAAACGCTTTACATACAACACAGAACTTTAAATATTGTCTCCAAGGATAATTTTAATGACGATCTAATGACTTTACATGGCAAGTTAAGGTCACTTAATCATTGAGGAAATTATGTAAATTTATTTTCCTACCTTATATTTCTTGTAAGTTCTCTAGCAAAACCTATTTTTGCATTTGAATAAAAGAAGGTATAATTAAAGTTCTTTATAATCTGTTAAGCTTGCATTAATAAATGTAGCTGCTTCCAGGATTACTTTTTTCAAGTCTGTATGTGTTCTGGGGTTAAGGTTATGATTAACTATCATTTCAACTCTGTTGAAGCTCTGTTTTTGTTACCATTTATTAGTTTGAAAATTTTTATTCTTGACAATTTTGTAGACTTTAAATGGTCCATTCCCAAATGTACAAGTAAGGTGTTTAGAAATGCATCTACTAAAATACATAAGATTGAGAATGGCCAGAGTCTGGAAACCAATTATTTTCTAGATTTTACCATGCTTTACCTCTGTGATATAAGTGGGCATGGGTTACTTTGTCTAAACAAAGGGAAAAATGAAGGACCTGTTAGATATAACTGGTTAAGCAATTTAAGCATAAATGGTCTTCAGGTAACTTTAAGATGGTATCTATATTTTTTAAAGGTCCCTCTAAGTCATTATTTGTGTTTCTTTTTTTGCATTATCTTGTTTTGCTCTTTATTTTAAGGAAATAAAAATAAACATGGACATTATTACCTCAAATGGTTACAGGAGTGAATGCTTCAATCTAAGTAACGGCTCAAAATATACCTCTAAATATAAAACCATTCAATTAGTAGTTCTACAGTAAATGTGAAATGTATTTGTTTTCTGTGTCTTATTTGACAATTCCAGGTATCACAGCCTCAAAGTTCTGCAAGTATGACCTTACATGTATGATACTGTTCTTATCAGTTCAGTACCACTCTTAGAGCAAATCAACCAGTCCCGAGGCTGCTGTTGCTCTTCCTACACACTCAAAAGGTCCACCCCCTTATGACCTGTTCCACAGTTCTATCCTCATTTCTGGGTCTTTATTCATCCACTTCCCCCTTGATATCACATTTCTAAATGTATTTGGGTAGACTTATAGGACTTTCAGGTTCTAATAGAGGTCAACTAGCCAATGGGAGAGATTTAAAAACAAAAAACAAACAAACAAAAAAAGCTTCTTTAAATTAGGAGTTGGCAAACTATAGCCTGCAGGCCAAATTCAACCTAGCATTTTTTTTTTTTTTTAAGTAGAGTTTTGTTGTAATACAGCTATGTCCACCTCCCCTTTATGTGTTGTTAGTATGGCTTTAGAAACTGTATGATCCAGCGTGAAATACTTGTTTAAACCAATGCTGTTCAAAGTTGTCCAAATAGAGGGCTAATTAAAACAACCAACAAGCCCCACCCACACAATTTCTGATTCAGCATGTTTAGGGCTAGGTTCAAGAAGTTCTATTCCTAGTATATTTCCAGATGGCACCTACACTGTTGGTTAAGCAAACACACTTTGGGAATTCACCTTTATGGATTAACATGTTCTCCATTTAATATTTCCATAGCATTTTCTTTCTTTTTTTCCTTTTTTTTAATAGCATTTTTAAACTCATATTCAATCCACAATACATTCAGTATTTAACTTCATACGTAGTTTGAATGTTTACAACTTGATTACACATAATTTTCCACCAAACTCTTTGAGGTACATTTGTATCCCTCATATGGATGACAACAATTTTAATGCAACTTACCATAGAACCTTAACTGGGGCTGTAATTTAGGTCTTTTAACTTCTACCCAGCACTGGACATTTGTCTGGCTATCAAAATCAATTATCCCAATTTCTTTAGACAGACTTAATCATATAGTTGCACCACTGTTGTTAAAATTACCATATATATGTTAGGATAGAGATGGTCATTTGAACCTTTAGAGCTAAAGATGCTAATGGATGAATTTATAATAATCAATTACTGCTTACACAGAAAAAGGAAGTTACAATGTGAATTTGTGGTGGCTGTGGTCAATGAAAGTGTGGTTTCCTACATGATATACAGTTGGGACCAATAGTTTATTAAGATGATAGAAGCATCCTTCTGCCAGATATTAACCAAGTGTCATTAGGCAAAAGCAATTGTGGAAGTAGTGGTAAGATGCTCACCTTGGTTAATGATTTGGGAAAAAAAAATCTCTGGAGATTTAAATGTAGGTGCTGTATATCCGTTTCTTGTATTGACTTTGGTGCATTATTGGAAACTGAAACCACCTCAGATGAATAAAAACCAGTCTATTGAAGGGGGGTGAGGAAAAGATGGCTTGGGTAAGATTAATATTTAGAGTACTCACAGCAAGTTGGTACATTAAAACAAAGGTGCTGAGACCAAACTATTACTGTTTTTTAGTTACAAGTGTTGGCCTTCCTGATAGTGTCTTAAAGCAACAGTTCTGGATTTTATAGATTTATAGAAAATTATAGATTTCCATTTAATAACATTTGATTCTGACAAATGTGTTAAGAGATTATTATAATTGTGGAGACTTTCTGTCTTGTGTTACCCAGCCAAGAGGAATGTGAAAGGATAAGGGAAGTCTACATAATTTCTCTGAGCTTTACTTTGTAATTACTGGAGAATTACAATAAACAACTCAGAGTAATAAATTTTTTAAATATATATATATATTTTAAAGATATATATTATATATATATATATATATACACACATACACACCCATACATATATACATATATATATATATGTAGTCTTCTAATAATATATGTATTATTTTTAGGAAAGCACAAATTAATTTGTTACTTTGATTCATTCCTATTAGTATCTTTATAAAATATACGTTTTTAGAATAATTCACTTCATGTTGAAATATGAATAAGGCATTGGAAAGTATCCCAAGTTGTCACAAAACATGGTTTTCTTGGTTTTGCCACTAACCAAATATGTAACCTTAGAGAATTGTTTCACTTTTTTTGGACCAAATCACCTCAACCTCAAATGTGAAAGTTCTAGTATTGGATACTTTGTTCTCTTCTAAATAGAAATACTGTGATTATGGAATATGCTTCCATGAACAAGTTAAATCTTCCTGTTCTAAGATTATATATGCTCGAATTTTCTGAATAGTTGTCTATGGTCTATTGTACATATATTGAATAACAGTTAACCTTCCAAAGAATATACTCACAATTTTGCCACCAACTTACTGAAGTTGATCTTAAATCATCAATGGGCAATATTTACGCAGAATAAGAACTGTGGAACTGATAGTTCAGAACTAATCATTATTTTATGTATAGGCAGATTTCATACAAAAATATGCCAAATCCTCTAGGATAATGGAGCATATCAGCAATTAATTTTTGACTGCATAATTTTAAAGTTTACCATGAAACATTTAAATCCTTCCTTAGCTTCATGCAGTAGCTAAGGGGTGGCCTTAGTCTGAGGTGCAATTATCTTTGAGACTTAAACTATCACTGCTTAAATCTGTTAATGAAGTAAACCATATTTTCTTTCTCTAAAACTTAGAAATATTATTTTAAGTTGGCTTTAAAAAATAATAAATGATGACAAATATAGTACACTAAAAGTTACAGGTTGGGATGCCTGGGTGGCTCAGACAGTTAAGGGTCTGCCTTCAGCTCAGGTCATGTCCCAGGGTTCTGGGACTGAGATCCCCACCTGGCTCCCTGCTCAGCAGGGAGTTTGCTTCTCTCACCAACCCTATCTACCTTTCCCCTCCACTCACACTTGCTCTCTCTCTCAAATAAATAAAATTTTAAAAGAATTTTTTAAAAAGTTGCAGGTCATAAGGCATAAAAATGATATTTTTATTTTATAAAAATTTATATATTTTATAAAAATGATTTCAAATTATCACATTTCATATTTTTCTTCATTATTTCTATATTATTCATATATTCTCAAAATTGTTTGGGAAATATGTTATATTTTTGGTTTCAAATGGAACTACTACTACTACTTCCAGGGTACTTGCATTGCCTGAAATATTCTATCCAGCTCTGTAGATTTTTTTTTATAATATATAGATACTAGAAATCTCACTATCATGTATGGGACAAGAAAACAAACCTTAGTATCCACCTGGTTAAAGAGACTATTATTCAATACCATGCCTATGGAATAATTTCTTTTAAAGCTTTATTACATTTCTCAAATGTAGGAATATCTTTCACCACTCTGAGGGTCCTCCTCCCCTGCCCAAGCACAGCAAAAGAAAATAGCTTGAGAAACTAAAATTGTTTTTCCTCTAACCGCTCCCAACCCTTCAAAACCAGGCAAGGTATATAACCTTAACAAGAATCCACTGGTAAAATACCATGCTGTAAGTCTCTACACTTTTTTTCCCTCTCCTAAATCACGAGATGGTTTGACATTAGACTAAGATATTAAGTCTGGTAAAGCACATTCCTCAGAAATACACTGAGAAGGGAAAGGGAATAAATTCACTTGGGAATGCTGTTCAAAAACACTGCCAGCTGCATCTGGCGATCATATGCCAAATCCCTCTTGGGCTATGAAAAAGCACTTCAAGTTCATCGTGGTCAGTTAGAAATGTTGCCTTCCTTTAGGAGATGTCCTTGGGAATTTATTCTTGAACAGATCCCTTCTATTGATTTCATCTCCCACTTTGCATGCTAGAATTAATCTACAGATTAGTTATAGTACAGTTTTTGAAATCAACCTGCATGAAAAATATGTTCCAGGTCCTTCACCTGAATGTGGTTCTCATGTCAGAAAGGGTATGTATAGTCTTTTGTTTTGTTTTGTTTTGTTTGTACTGGATACTTCATATGGGACACATACAAATAATTTATTATTTCTCCGATTGAGAACTTTAAAAATCAGGATTATGCTTTGTCTCCTTGTTCCTTTGTTTCCTGGAATTCTTAAGCACCTCTATAAGAAAATTGGGTCGCTCATTAGATTGAGTTGAAGAGCCTTAGGGATCCATTTTTCAAGGAAGTCTATTGGGTCGCCTCATCTACCCCTTTAGGCAGTCCAGTAATTTTGACATTCTAGTTCAACTAGTACCTTCAAACTATTATCCCTCTCTGATAGCTCTGTATACTTCTCATTTTGAACTTTACCATTAGGTTAAGTTGAAGGGTCTGGGAGCATTATTTATTGTTCTTTATTTATTGTTTTAGAGTAAAGATTTACTGTTTGTTAGTTTTAATTTAAAAAAAAAAAAAAGCAAACAAACACCAAAGTAAGAGGTCAGCATATCATCACAGATCTAGTAGGTAATACCTTTTTTTCTCTACAAAGATTCCTTCTTTTCTAAAGAAACTTTAAAATATTTGATTAAGGTTTCTGTTCTTACCATTTATTCTTGCTTCCTCTATTTTGAAATCATTTCTGCGTTTGGTGTTTTTCATTTTTGGTAGTTCTAGGAACTTTTCTATAGAACAAATACCTGTCAATTGACTTTAAAGCCTTTCAAGCACCATAATTCAATATTTCTATTTAGAGTAGCCTTAATGTATTATATCTGACAGATCCTTTGACTGTCTCCAGCTTGACTCCTCCCTCCATCTCCCATTTTTAGATATCTAGTCACTGAGGTCAAGTTATCCAACCAAAAGAATCTTTGCTTTATGACATTTTCTTAAATACATGGTAATGATCTGTTTTGACTTTTAGGAAATTTTTACATTAATTAATCTATTTCAAAATAAGTTACTCTACCTGACAATATAAATGTGCTTTAATTACTGAACAGAAGTATAGTTCAGATCTTTGAATCACTACGGATTAAAACATCATTTCACAGCCAAACAGAAACATGCTCCCAATCACTGAACTTGAATTATTGTTATGTAGCTTGAGGCTTGTATTAAAATCACTGAATAATTGCAATCAGATTATTATAATCAAGTACAGGAACAGTAATTACAGGTTATAGTCACTTTAAGCTGCCCTGGAAGTCCTATATTCTGATCATATGCATATTAAAAGTTTATGTTAGTGATAAAATTAATGAATAGGACTGTAAGCACTTGTCACTAGGAAAGATGTCACCTATCTTACCATGTAGGGAGTTATGTTTTCACATCAAGGACAACTATGTGCCTACATTATTTTTGCTCTTTATTAAGTTAGATTATAAGGAAAATACATCTAGTTGTCAAAATAATGTTTTTTCTCTTATTAAACTTAAATTTACAAAAAATTCTGATGGTTATTAATATTTCATTCATTTTGCTGGTTTAATAACAACAAAACTATGTAAATTTGAATATACTAAGAAACCATTTCCCAATGAACTGCAATCTTACAAATTCTTACTAAAGGGCAAGTTTTTTTTTTGTTTTTTGTTTTTTTAATTCCTGGAGACCAGAAAGGAGAAAAAGAAAAACATACCATCTTTCCAAATGATAAGATCTAGTGTTGTGGAGACACAAAATGGGGAAGTATTTGATATTAGCTGAAGTACTGTGTGAAGGACAGGCATCCACATTGTGTTAAAACCCTGATTAAAAGACCTCCCGTATTTAAACTTTAATAATCTTGTTCTTTTATTTCAACAATGAATATGGCATAGGAGATACGAATTGGATTTTCATAGTCCAGTTCTAAAATTAGAACTTGAAACTGAGAGAAGCCTAGAGCCCTAGGGGCCCAATCACAGAGAAACGGCTCCTGCACACATGTGCCAACCACTGAATCATTTTATTACACTTTCTGATTCACAGTAGAAATGGAGACAAAGAGTGAACATACAACGAGAGAATCTCCTTAGGAAATATATAGCATGTGATTGGGCAGGGAAGTTAGAAGGCAAAGATGTGCAAAGGTTAAATGTGTCAGTGACTGCCAGGAAATTTCATTCTGTTCCTTATCCAGATGTAACACCGAGGTTAACTGTACAACACCAAGTAAGCACTGATAGGAAATGACATTTTGTACAGACAAGACAGGACCACAGATGAGGAGGCAAATCTTGTGCCAGGTTACAGACTTTCTACAGCTACCATGACAGACAACATAAGCCACATAAAAGGCCAACCAAACACCCAGATGCTGTTGCTGGAAAATTACATACTAGAGCTCAGCATCTGGGTCTCACAGTTGCCAAGTTCACCCCATGGGTGCCCACGGTGCTTGGCTCAGACACTAGGCCAGACAGAAAGGGGGTGGGCATGGTGGAACAAGCCAATCGCTGCAGTGAACAAGAAGATGCTAGAAAGCCAAGTGTATCATAAAATAGCATGAACCTGCCAATATAGTTTCAAATGCATAAAGCCTTACCTTTTTTTAATTCCAAACATAATGCTGAGAATACATTTTTTCCTCTTTGGTATAGAGATGATTTAAGAAACATTAATGGTGGGCCTGTGGTTACACTCTTTTACTCAGTGAAGGATGTCAGTCACAAAAAATATATGTAATCATAATTAGATAATACATTGCAACTACCTTTACATCTATTTAAAAATACCTAGGAGGATAGCTAGGCAGAATGAGTAGAAGCATTTGGTATACGAGCCTATATCAATAAGGTAAAAATGCACCAAATCAATACATAAAACAGCACGTAAAATCCAAGATGGCAACAGGGTAATGAAATGAGCATTACAGCTTCCTCTGGCTTCACCTCAGGATTCTAAAACCCTATCAATTTATAGCAAACGTGCACTTCACTGTAGATTGGGTCCTTAGGAACCTGTAGCATTATAGAGATATCAGAGCATATGAGGAATATATTGTGCCCAAGCTTATGAAGCTTGGTACATAGATTTTAATTTATTATCAAAGAAAGTAATTAAATAACTATTTTTCTAGCCAGTTTGTTTTCATTATATGTCTTTATTTTCCTTATCAGATTTGATGTTTTTATAGCTTCAGAAATAACTTAGAAGTATTTTATACATGTCTTTATTTTCAGAAAAGTTTTGCCCAAAAATATATATTCTGACACAATAGACTGGAGAGTTAAATAGCACATAATGCCATTACAGTTTTTATTTTTTAATATCCTTTTTTTAAAATAACTGAAGCTATCATTCAAAAATTTTAATAAATGAGAAGTACATTTGACTCTATACCTATGGAAAATATACTCATTAAACATCTAACCTAAACAAAATGGGCATTTTGGCATATTGTTTGTTCACATGTAATCTTTCGAAATGTTTTCTAAATTATGTGCCTCTCCACTTCATGTCCATTTATTCTAATGCATTACATTTTAAATGATTGCTTTTCAACACATTGTCTCCAATTTAAAAATGTTTTACATAACTTATATATGTTTGTGTAAGCAAGAGTGAAACAAAACCAGATTTTTTTTTTTTAAGATTTACCTATTTTAGAGAGAAAGAGAGAATATGCATGGGGGTGGGCAGCAAGGAGAAGAATCCTGAAGCAGACTCCCCGCTGAGTAGAGAGGGGTGACCACATGACCCTGAGGTCATGACCTGAGGTGAAATCAAGAGTTGGCTGCTTAACACATTGAGCCACCCAGGTACAATGGGAAACCATAAGCATACATTTTAACCAACAAATGCTAATCTATCTCGCTTTACAGGCATATGTTGTTTTACTGTACTTCACTTTATTTTGCTTCACAGATACTGTTTTGTTGTTTTTGTTTTGTTTTCTCTTTTTAACAAACCCAAAGTTTGTGGCAACCTTGCCTCCAAGAGGTCTATTAGCATCACTTTCCCAACATCATTTGTTCACTTCATTTCACACTATGTTTCACATTTTGGTGATTCTTCAAATATTTCTTTTTTATTATTAATATATTTTATGGTGATTTGTGGCCTCTAATTTTATATGCACCGGAAAATGAAAAGATTCCTTTGACTCACTTTATTGCAGTGTTTGGAATGGAATCTATAATGTCTTTGAGGTATGCCAGTATTCAGTAGTTATTTTTCTATAATACCACTAATATAACTTAAATAACAATATGGACAAAACTCTCCTGGGAAGCCAAAGCTCTTCAATTACTTTGTAACTGCAGGCTTAGACCAGTTGTACTCTATAAGGGAAAGGGTTATATATTCAATTTTCATCACTGTATCCCAGTAGCTCAGCACCCTATCTGATGTATATAATAAGAGTTCAATAAACTTTCCATGAATGATTATGTCAGTGACTCTTAGTAAATATAAGCACATTTTCTGTGTTTATCATTATGCATTTTAAAATAGGTGTTTCCTATACTAACGAGGGGAGAGGAAGCAAGATGGTGGAGGAGTAAGAAACTGAAATAGCATTAGGTCCCATGAGTTCAGCTAGATAGTTATCAAACCATTCCGAACACCTACAAACTCAATGGGAGATAGAAGAGAAGAAAAGCAGCAATTTCAGGGACAGAAAATCAACCACTTTTGGGAAGTATGATGTGCGGAGAAGTGAATCCAAAGTGATGGGAAGATAAACCTTGGGGGTGGGGGTGCTGGCTCCTGGTAAGTGGTGGGGCAGCAGAGCACAAACTCAGAACTTTCAGAAGTGTGCTCCACTGAGGGATATCGCTCCAGATGTTAAATAGGGGCTGGAGCCCTTGCAGGGACAGAGTGGTCTCAGGATCCTTGGGGTCACAGAAAGACTGGGGGGGGGGGGTTGTCTCTGAGTGTTGCCGAGCAGTCAGGAACCAGAGCGGGAAAGCCAGCTACAGAGATGGAGCCGAGGTGGGGTTTCTCAGCTTAGGGATACCTTAACCCATGATCTTTGAGCAGAGGCCCCACAAGTGGCAGATCTGGAGAGACCCCTTCCTTACTCCTCTGGGAGGAGCAGCATGGGAGTGGGCAGCAGGAAATTGCTGGGTTTGGAGACGCCAAACAGGGCCGTGCACCTGAGATAGAAATGCTTGGTCACAGGCTGGGTGAGCACAGAGCACGGCCAGAGAGCAGGGAGATGGGAGGGACTGACTGCTTCTGTCTAAGTTTGCACTGACGAGTGGGGACCCAAGCTCTCAGCTCCTCCAGACCGGAGGTTGGAGGGCTCCCATTTTCATTCCTGTCCTCCAGAGATCTATCTAAAGTGTTCAGGGAACAAAAGCTCCTGAGAGTGAACCCAAGCAAATAACTTAGCCTGGCCCCTGGCCAAGGAGGTGCAATTCCATCTGGGCAAAGACATTTGAGAATCACTGCAACAGGCCTCGTCACCCCAAAATC
Source organism: Mustela lutreola (assembly GCF_030435805.1). Lineage (NCBI taxonomy): Eukaryota > Metazoa > Chordata > Mammalia > Carnivora > Mustelidae > Mustela > Mustela lutreola. The sequence goes on from NC_081294.1 coordinate 117,720,046, forward strand.
AGCAAGAACATCCACCCAAGACCAAGTTCACTAATCAACAAGAACTGTGGAACTCCTGAGCTAGGAGAAAGCAACATAGAATTCATGGCTTTTTTCCCCATGATCCTTTAGTCTTGCAGAGTTAAATTTTTTAATTTTATTTTTTTCTTATTCTATTTTTTTAACTATTCCTCTTTCATCTTTTAACATTAAGTATTATATCTTGTCAATACCTTTTTTAAAAATCCTTTTAAATTTTCATTGTTATAGTCTTATTTTATCCCTTCAGTGTATTTAACATTATTTTTTTGTATCCATATAGTTTTTTTTTTAAAATTTTGGGATATAATTTCTACTAATAAATCAAAATATACCCTGAATCTAGCTCCAGCCTGATCACATTCTCTCTTTTATTCTTTTTCCAACCAACTTATCTTGTCAATTCCTTTTTTAGAATCTTTTAAAATTTTCATCTTTATAGTTATATTCCATCCCTTCATCATGTTGACCCTTATTTTTGTGTATATATATATATATATAAGTTTTTCTTTCTTTAAAATTTTAGGAGGTAGTTTCTATTAAGAGACCAGAATACACCCAAAATGAAGTGGATGACTCTGTTCTACTCAAGAGTCTAATGTGTGTGTATATATATAGTTTTTTTTTCTCTTTCTCCCCCCTCCCCAAAACCCAACCCCTGGTTTTGTGTGTCTTCTGATTTGGTTAGCGCGTATTTTTCTGGAGTCTTTGCTACTCTTTTAGTATTTTACTCTCTCATTCATATATTCCTATCTGGATAAAATGACAAGGTGGAAAAGCTCACAAAAAAAAAAAAAAAAAAAAAAGAACAAGAGGCAGTACTGATGGATAGGGACCTAATCAATAGAGACATTAGTAAGATGTTAGAACCAGAGTTCAGAATGATGAATATCAAGGTGCTAGCTGGGCTTGAAAAAGGCATGAAAGATATTAGATAGATATTTTATTTATCCCTTTCTGGATAAATAAAAGAATCTAACCAAGTTGGAATTTATAAGAAAAGCTATTAATAAGGTGCAATAAAAAATGGAGGTTCTTACTGCTAGGATAAATGAGACAAAAGAGAGAATTAGTGATATAGAAGACCAAATGATGGAAAATAAAGAAGGTGAGCAAAAGACAGACAAACAACTACCAGACCATGAGGAGAGAATTCAAGAGATAAGTGATACCATAAGATCAAACAATATTAGAATAACTGAGATCCCAGAAGAAGAGAGGGGCAGAAGGTATACTGTAGTAAATTATAGCAGAGAATTTCCCTAATTTGGCAAAGGAACAAGCATCAAAATCCAGGAGCACAGAGAATCCCCCTCAAAATCAATAAAAAATAGGTCCAACCCTGTCATCTAATAGTAAAACTTACAAGTCTCCATGACGAAAAGAAAATCCTGAAAGCAGCTCAGAATAAGAGATCTGTAACATACAACAGTAGAAACATTAGATTGGCAGCAGACCTATCCACACAGACCTAGAAGGCCAGAAAGGGCTGACATGATATATTCTGACCACTAAAAGAGTAAAATATGCAGCCAAGAATACTATATCCAGCTAAGCTGTCACTGAAAATAGAAGGAGAGATAAAAAGCTTCCAGGACAAACAAAAACTAAAAGAATTAGCAAACACCAAACCAACCTTACAGGGAATATTGAAAGGGGTCCTTTAAGCAAAGAGAGAGCCTAAAAGTAACAGACCAGAAAGGAACAGAGACAATATAGGGTAACAGTCACCTTACGGGCAATATAGTGGCATGAAATTCATATGTTTCAATAGTTACCCTGAGTGTAAATGGGCTAAATTCCCCAATCAAAAGACACACGGTATCAGAATGGATTAAAAAAAAAAAGACCTATCAATATGCTGTCTATAAGAAACTCATTTTAGACCCAAAGACACCTCCAGCTTGAAAGTGAGGAATGGAAAACAATTTACTATGCTAATGATCATCAAAAGAAAGCTGGGGTGGCAATTCTTCTATCAGACAAATTAGATTTTAAGCCAAAGACTACAATAAAAGATGAGGAAGGACACTATATCATACTTAAAGTGTCTGTCCAACAAGAAGATCTAACAGTTTCAAATATCTATGCTCCTGACATGGGAGCAGCCAATTATATAAAACAATTAATAATAAATCACAGAAACACATGGACAATAATACAATAATAGTAGAAGACTTTAACAACCTCCTCACTGAAATGGACAGATCATCTAAACAAAAGATTAACAAGGAAATAAAGGCTTCAAATGACACACTGCACCAGATGGGCATCACAGATTGATTCAGAACATTCCATCCCAAAGCAATAGAATACACATTCTTCTGTAATTCCCATGGAACATTCTCCAGAATAGATCACATCCTGGGTCACAAATAAGGTCTCAACCATTACCAAAAGACTGAGATCACTTCCAGAATATTTTCAGACCACAACACTCTGAAGCTAGAATTCAATCACAAGAGGGAAGTTGGAAAGAACTCAAATACATGGAGGCTAAAGAACATCCTACTAAAGAATGGGTCAACCAGGAAATTAAAGAAGAATTGAAAAAAGTCATGGAAACAAATGAAAATGAAAACACAACTGTTCAAAACCTCAAGGACAGAGCAAAGGCGGTCCTGAGAGGAAAGTATATAGTGATACAAGCCTTTCACAAGAAACAAGAAAGGTCTCAAGTACACAACCTAACCCTACACCTAAAGGATCTGAAGAAAGAACAAGAAATCCTAAACCCAACAGGAGAACAGAAATCCTAAAAATCAGAACAGAAATCAATAAAACAGAAACCAAAAGAACAATAGAACAAATCAATGAAACTAGGAGCTGGTTCTTTGAAAGAATTATTAAGATTGGTAAACCCCTGGCCAGACTTTTCAAAAATAAAAGATAAAGGGCCCAAATTAATAAAATCATGGAAGACAAGAGATCACGAACAACATGAAAGAAATACAAACAATTATAAGAACATATTATTACGAGCAACTCTACGCCAGCAAATTTGACAATCTGGAAGAAATGGATGCATTCCTAGAGACATATGAACTACCAAAACTGAACCAGGAAGAAATAGAAAACCTGAGCAGACCCATAACCAGTAAGGAGATTGAAGCAGTCATCAAAAATCTCCCAACAGGGGTGCCTGGGTGGCTCAGTGGGTTAAAGCCTTTGCCTTCAGCTCAGGTCATGATTCCAGGGTTCTGGGATTGAGCTCCGCATCGGTCTCTCTGCTCAGTGGGGAGCCTGTTTCTTCCTCTCTCTCTCTCTGCCTGCCTCTTCTCCTACTTGTGATTCTCTGTCTGTCAAATAAATAAATAAAGTCTTTAAAAAAAAAAAAAAAAACTCCCAACAAACAAGAACCAATGCCAGATGGCTTCCCAGGTCTAAAGAAGAATTAATACCTATTCTCCTGAAACTGTTCCACAAAATAGAAATGGAAGGAAAACTCTAAACTCATTTTATAAGGCTAGCATTACCTTGATCCCAAAACCAAATGAGACCCCACCAAAAAAGAGAATTACAGACCAATATTCTTGATGAACATGGATGCAAAAATTCTTAGCAAAATACTAGCCAATGTTAGCCAATACTAGCCAACAGAACATTAAAAGGATTAGTCACCATGACCAAGTGGGATTAATTCTTGGGCTGCAAGGTTGGTTCAACATCCACAAATCAATTAATGTGATACAACACATTAATAAAAGAAAGAACAAGAACCATATGATATTCTCAATAAATGCTATAAAATCACTTGACAAAGCAGAGTATCCTTTTGATCAAAACTCTTCCAAGTGTAGGGATAGAGAGTACATACCATCAAAGCCATCTATGAAAAACCCACAGCAAATATCTTTCTCAATGGGGAAAAACTGAGAGCTTTTCCCTTAAGGTCAGGAACATGGAAGTGATGTCCACTATTACTACTGCTATTCAACATAGTACTAGAAGTCCTAGTCTCAGCAATCAGACAACAAAAAGAAACAAAAGGCGTCCAAATTGGCAAAGAAGAAGTCAAACTCTCACTCTTTACAGATGATATGATACTTTTTGTGGAAAACCCAAAAGACTCCACTCAAAACTGCTAAAACTCCTATAGGAATTCAGTAAAGTGTCAGAACATAAAATCAATGCTCATAAATTAGTTGCATTTCTATACACCAACAGCAAGACAGAACAAAGAGAAGTTAAGGAGTCGATCCCATTTGTAATTGCACCCAAAACCATAAGATACCTAGGAATAAACATACCAAAGAGGCAAAGAACCTGTACTCAGAAAACTATAAAGTACTCATGAAAGAAATTGAGGAAGACACAGAGAAATGGAAAAACATTCCTTTCTTATGCATTGGAAGAAAAATATTGTGAAAATGTCTATGCTACCTAAAGTCATCTACACAGTTAAAGCAATTCCTATCAAAATACCATCAATTTTTCCGAAGAAATGGAAAAAATAATCCTAAAATTTATATGGAACCAGAAAAGACCCTGAATAGCCAAAGCAATGTTGAAAAAGGAAGCCAGAGTTGGTGGTGTCACAATTTCAGGCCTTAAGCCTGTATGGTACTAGCACAAAAACAGACCCATAGATCAATGGAACAGAATAGAGAGCCCAGAAATAGACCCTCAACTATATGATCAACTAATCTTCAAAAAAGCAGGAAAGAATGTCCAATGGAAAAAAGACAGTCTCTTCAGAAATGGTGTTGGGAAAATTGGACAGCCACATGCAGAAGAATGAAACTGGACCATTTTCTTACACCACACATGAAAATAGACTCAAAATGGATGAAGGACCTCAATTTGAGATAGGAACCCATCAAGATCCTTGAGAAGAACACAGGCAACAACCTCTTCGACCTTAGCCACAGCAACTTCTTCTTAGAAACATCACCAAGGGGAAGGGAGCAAGGGCAAAAATGAAGTATTGGGACTTCATCAAGATCAAAAGCTTTTGTACAGCAAAGGAAACAGTCAACAAAACCAAAAGACAACTGAGACAGAATGGGAGGAGATATTCATTAATGATATATCAGATAAAGGGCTAGAATCCAAAATCTATGAAGAACTTATCAAATTCAACACCCAAAGTACAAAGAATCCAATCAAAAAATGGGCTAAAGACATGAACAGACATTTCTTCAAAGAAGACTTCCAAATGGCTGACAGACACATGAAAAAGTGCTCCACATCACTCGGTATCAGGGAAGTACAAATCAAAACCACAATGAGATACCACCTCACATCAGTCAGAATGGCTAAAATTAACAAGTCAGGAAATGACGGATGTTGGCAAGGATGTGGAGAAAGGGGAACCCTCCTACACTGTTGGTGGGAATGCAACCTGGTGCAGCCACTCTGGAAGACAGCATGGAGGTTCCTCAAAAAGTTGAAAATAGAGCTACCCTATGACCCAGTAATCGCACTACAAGGGCATTTACCCTAAAGATACAAATGTAGTGATCTGAAGTGACATGTGCACCCGAATGTTTATAGCAGCAATGTCCACAATAGCCAAACTATGGAAAGAACCTATATGTCCATCAACAGATGAATGGAATAAAAAAAATGAGGTATATATATACAATGGAATACTATGCAGCCATCAAAAGAAATGTAATCTTGCCATTTGCAACAACGTGGATGGAACCAGAGGGTATTATGCTGAGTGAAATAAGTCAATCAGAGAAAGACAGTTCTCATATGATCTCCCTGAAAATGAGGAATTTGAGAGTCAGGGCAAGGAACTGGGGAATAGGGAAGGAAAAAAATGAAACAAGATGGTACCAGGAAGGAGACAACCATAAGAGACTCTTAATCTCATTAAACAGAGGGTTGCTGTGGGTGAGGGAATAGGGTAGGGTAGTTGGGTTGTGGTTGGGTATGGGCTATGGTGAGCACTGTGAAATGTGTAAGCCTGATGATTCACAGACCTGTACCCCTGGGGCAAACAATACATTATATGTTAATAAAAATAATTTTAAAAAATAAAATAAATAAAAATAGGTCTTTTCTAAGAGCAAGGGTTCTCAAACATTTTGCTACTATGACTCATTAAAATTCTTAAGCTTTGAGACTTGCAGAGGGCTTTTGTTTTATAAGTTTTGTCTATTAATGTTGACTATATTAGCTATTAAAATGGAGATACTTTGAGTATTTAATATAAACTCATTAAAATTTAAGAAAATCTTTTTACAGACGAATGGATAAGGAAGATGTGGTCCATATACACTATGGAGTATTATGCCTCCATCAGAAAGGATGAATACCCAACTTTTGTAACAACATGGATAGGACTGGAAGAGATTATGCTGAGTGAAATAAGTCAAGCAGAGAGAGTCAATTATCATATGGTTTCACTTATTTGTGGAGCATAACAAATAGCATGGAGGACAAGGGGAGATGGAGAGGAGAAGGGAGTTGAGGGAAATTGGAAGGGGGAGGTGAACCATGAGAGACTATGGACTCTGAAAAACAATCTGAGGGTTATGAAGGGGTGGGTGTGGGAGGTTGGGAGAACCAAGTGGTGGGTATTGGAGAGGACATGGATTGCATAGAGCACTGGGTGTGGTGCAAAAACAATGAATACTGTTAAGCTGAAAATAAATTAAAATAAAAAAGAAAATCTTTTTACAGAAATCATGTTTTCCAAAACAAATAGCAAAATGACACTTTTATTTTTTAAATCTCAGGCTTATAAAAGACCATTAGATTCTTGCATCTGCTTTGGCATTCAATCTGTTGCCTTGATTACTTTAAATATAGTATATGAAAAAAAAAATCTGGCCCAACAAAGATACACAGTTGAGAAGGAAAGGACCTTCTAAGCCCCCTGAAAGGGTATGAGAGAGCTTCACAGTTCCTTAAACTGTACTTTGATTATCACTGTCCCAATTTACATGCAAATCTTACCAAATTTATTTACCAAAATTGCATTCTCTATTAATGAAATTAAGACTCCTAGATCAGAAAATTAAAAAAAAAAATTAAGGGTTGTGGTAAGCTATTTAATATAAACTTATGTCTATAATGATAAGTGAATACTATAACACTGAGATGTCTTTAAATCATTATGTAAATAGGTATTAAAATAGTTTATGTTGCAAGGCAGCTCTTCTAGGTCTTTGGAGAACAAACTATGAAATACCTTCATCATTGATTTAATGAGTGGATCTGTGTTTTAGAGAGATCTTTGTGATTATTAGTGGGAAAATTCCCTTTTAAATCTTTGCAATGTCACTTACTATTTTTCACTTAAATAATATAATAGCCTGCCGGTTCAGAAAGGTGAATAAATAGACTGTGATTACTTTTATCATAAATAATTACTTTTAAAATTTTACTATAAACCCTAACTATGTGTATTTTCTTATATATAAATGTGGTACCAAAGATCAATTTATAATCCATTATAAATAACTCCATAGTAAATCATTTAATAATTATTCATTGAGCATGTCTATGTGCCAGACACTATCACAGGTTCTGGGAATAAAATAAGGAAGACAAAGCACCAGGCTTTATGAAGATTATATTCTAGTAGAAAAAAAACAGATTATAAATTATTAAGCAATAAATAATAAAAAGTCACCAAAGTTAAATACCATTTTACCCTCATTTGTTTGGCGAATATTAGGAAGTTTTAGAATACTATTAGAGATGATGTGGGCTGAAAAATATTTTAAATATGCCTACTAGGAATATAAATTAAAGGACTTTTTGCCTTGTTAAAAATCCTTTGCCTTGTTAAGTTGAATACGATGTAGGACCCAGTAATTCTATTCCTAGGTAGTACGAAGACAAACTTGCACATTTACACCAGGAGATATACACAGAAATACATGCAGTAATATGTATTGTAAAAAAATATTACAACATACCATACCCAGAAAAGAGGGTAAAATTGTTTATTTATACTATAAAATGTGTACAGTGTAGGCAAGTACAGATACTTGCAACAATATGATAAGACTATACTTGAGTGCAAGAAGCAGGCCACAGATGACTATTTTCAGCATAAATACTTTTTATAAAATTTAAAACTTTTTTTTAATATTTTATTTATTTATTTGACAGAAAGAGATCACAAGTAGGCAGAGAGGCAGGCAGAGAGAGAGAGGAGGAAGCAGGCTCCCTGCTGAGTGGAGAGCCCGATGCAGGGCTTGATCCCAGGATCCTGAGACCATGACCTGAGCCGAAGGCAGGGGTTTTAACCCACTGAGCCACCCAGGTGCCTTAAAATTTAAAATATTGTATTCCTTGTTCAAGAATATAAGTGTGTGCATGTGTGTGTTTAGGCAACAACATGATAAACACAGAATTTAGGATGGTGGCTAACACCTCTGAATAAGGCAAAGGTTGAATAGAGAAACAGCATATTAGTGAAACTTATCTGTAATGTTTTAGATCTAGGGCTAGAATACTGGGTTCAGGGATGTACATTACATCCCGAGTGGGTGAGTGAGTGAGTGAATGAATGAATGAATAGGACCCTACAAGGACCAAAGATGATAGTGTGTTAAAAACCAAGAATCAAGGGGGCACCTGGATGGCTCAGTGGGTTAAGCCTCTGCCTTTGGCTCAGGTCATGATCTCAGAGTCTTTAGATATGGGGATTGAGCCCCACATAGGGCTCTCTACTCAGCGGGGAACCTGCTTCCTCCTCTCTCGTTGACTGCCTCTCTGCCTACTTGTGATCTCTGTCAAATAAATAAATAAAATCTTAAAAAAAAAAAAAACAAGAATTAGGATTAGTCCAATTCTGTGTTCCTGAGAGTGATATATGTGTGTCTGTGTGTATCACACACACACTTTTCTTTTTTAAGATAGTAGTAAGTGATAAGTTTAGTGATAAGAAAAATAAAATGTGCTAAGAGATAGAAATTTACAAGGTATTCTTTTACATGGGGTATGTACATTCACCTGAATATTTATATATATACAAATATACATGAAATGTACATAGTGAGACAGCTCTGTTATAGAGCCCTATTCTCATGTTACTGAATAAACAGCATTATAGTAAGTCAACACTGCCATATTTAATAGCACAACGTGATGAGGTAGAAGTTATGAACTTAGCAGGCAGACCAGTATAGAGCTAACGTGAGTTATATTACATGTGAGCTTGGACAGCCATGACCCAAAGTTTATAGCATTGTATTTTTGTACAATACTGTACATTACTCTGAAGATCTTTACAACGAACAAGTCTGTGAAAAATCATGTCTCCTCTAGGGGTGTTTTTGAGGGTATTTTGTTGTTAAATCGTGGAGTGTTTCTCTAAGCAGGGAGGAAATCTCAAATGATTTCAAGAAATGGTTCTCTATGGCCAAGCAATTTGGAGTTTATCTAAGTGGGGGGGGGGGAGAGAAAGCAAACAAACAAACAAACAAACAAAAAAACCATGAACTACTCAGCTCAGGTGTATCTTTAAAAATATTTTCTTCTGTTAATAGGTAAGTCGTACAGACCCAACTTGGGGCTATACCTGCAGCAAATCTGTCCCCTATCACTGTTTGGTGTTTTTTAAATCACACCTGCATGTCCATCTCAACCCTTTGTACTTCTTGCTTTTTAAATCTGTTTCTGTGGTATTCTATTTTACTGTATTCTGTTAGACCAACCCAATTTCGGGATCCTAAAAATGTAAGTGCATGGAGAATTGCGAGTCGTTGTATTGGTTTTACCACTGTGGCAGAAAGCTACTTTTCCTCTTCCCTCCATCCAGCTATTGTGCTCAAGAGACTCTCATTTCATACGTGCTCATGAGTATGTGTGTGGGGGAACCCCTCCAAGAGGTGTGACTCACCAATCAATTAAGGTAACTAAAAATAGGCTAAACAAAGGCTCAGTGTGATGTGAAAATTTATCATTTGTCTAGGAGTATATTTGTTCAGTATAGACTGTCAATCTGTATAGAAAGTAGAGAAAATTAACTGTAAATAAAACCTTAGCTAATATAAACTGAGAAGCAGTTGTAGTCTTTTCAGCATTTAGAAACGAGGGTATTGTACAAAATCTCTTCTCAGAAAGGCTTAGAAGTTCCAACTATTTTCCCTAGATACAGATAATAGAGACTTTTCAGAAAGAACAAAGTTTGTTATTAAATTTGCAATTAATAATCCTATTTATGCTCTTTTTCTGAAACTGTAAAGTAATTTTTCCTGAAGCTCGCCAGAAAACACATTCTCAATCTCCAGGTTTTCTTTCAAAAATGGTAATAGCAATACTTTACATTTTAAGAACACCATTATTTTCCTTTTTAATGCTTTCTTCCATAGAGCTCAAAGCATTGCAAAGTGCTCTTAAAAAAAAAGTTATATTCATGTTTCCCTTCCTTTGATCCCGATGATGAAATGCAACCACCTCTATGGTGAAATACAGCCACTGCTTATGACAGTGAATAACAATTCCATACAATTCACGAGAAATAACATACCCAATTAAAACTGTAAAGGGGTCTTAGAAATACAGACTTTAATTAGCGAAGCTGGAATGTAGCCAAGCAAAAAAAGTACCATGAAAAGTGGTCATGACCTCATTTTAACACTCTGTCTTATTCAGAAGACCACATCTAGAGTAGCCCATTGCATCAGGCTGACTTGGGGCACTGATTGATTCAGCACTGAATAAATGGGAACAATGTCACATACTTAATCATCATCTGCATTTATCAAAGCGGTCAAAGATTTTCCTTGACGAAACTTCTCCGTCAGTTAACGACCCTGTGCATGTCCATTCATGACTCATGGAACAACACCAGGTCTACCTCCCCTTTCATAACTATTCTTTGATATGTGTTATCAAGTACAAAAAACCTCAACAATTTTTATGCAATATCAGAAGATCAAAGACCAAAGTATTTTCAGCATGCACATACAGTATTCAAAGACAACCATCTTTGATTTTGAAAATAAAAATAACATTTCTAGAAATGTCAGAAGCTAAGTATCACTAGTTCCTCAATCTAGTCATCCAGACTCATTAATTTTGTGCACACAGAAGGTAAAGTAGCAATGGAGAAAAAATAAAGACAGTGAAGGCAAGATAAGCCCCTATTGCACCAATTATTTTCAACCTAACTCAGAGAGAATATTCTGATTTTATAGAGTCTCCTGAGTTCCTGTTTCTAAATTGCAAGTATATAATGAAATCTGGTCAGTGTACAGCATTCTCTATCATTGTATTTTAAAATATAGTATAGGGTTTTCATTCTACTTTTCTCCTAGTAATTGCTATGGAAAAACTAGTTTCCATATGTTTGTCTCTTGCATGATTCCATGACAAGGATCTCAAGGATAGGATTAGAGCATTCATTTCAAATTACCCACTTCTCTAACAGCTTTATCCCCACCAATTAAGTCCATATTTCTCTATTCAGCAATGGCTCTCCCTGCCAAGATGGAGGAATGGGCTGGCCTTATCAACGGTTGACATTCATCACCACTGACCTGAATAGGTGACATTAAAAGTAACCACACCTCAGCTACCAGAGTTTTTGTTTCTATCATGTACAAGAAGTCCAAGATATTTGAAAGCTCTGTAGCTCTCGAAAATCTGAACCACTGAGCAGCTATTGGTTTTTAAGTTTGTAATATTTTTTTCCCCTTTAAAAAAATATTTTATTTATTGGAGAAAGAGTGAGCAAGCAAGCACAAGCAAGGTGAGGGGCAGCGGGAGAGAGAGAGGAGCAGAGGGAGAGAGAGACAAGTGAACTCCCCACTGAACATGGAGCCCAACATGCGGGTTCATCACAGGACCCTGAAATCATGACCTGAGTCCAAGGCAGATGCTTAACCAACTGAGCTACCCAGGCAGCCCAATTATCTTTTCCTTCTTCCCAACATTCCTTTGCCTAACTGGTAACAGCCTTGGGTTCAGGAGGTTACAGTCTGAACACCCCACTCCTATCAAGGATTAAGCATGTGACATGGGCTTGAATCACCTTTCTCTAGGGCAGCTCTCCATTTCCCTTCAGATGACGAACTGGACAACTTCAAAATCACACAATCTCTGTGACCAACAAGAGCTTCAAAAAGGTGAAGGGAAGGAATGACTAAGTGTACAAACACTGGCAAGTCCTTGAATCTAGGCTACTCTGAAGCTTGCTCTAAGCATGTTTTACTTTTCGGTTGCTCAAATCAATAGATCTTTCTTCACAACCATTTCATTTGCCAAATCATGTGAAGTCTCTGCAGCTATTAGTTTTCTGTATACTATGGACAGACACTGTGTTAGAACTGGGTTTTCGGAGCTGTGCTGCTGGGCTATGCAAAACCACTATCAACCCTATCCTCACTGATGTTAACCATTCACAATGGAGGCAGAAGATCAACAAATAAATAAAACTAGTAGTATATGATCAAGTAGAACATGTTAAGAAGAACATTTACATGGTCCTTGCATAGTGAAAAACAGGGAAACATACTTAGAAAAAAATGGAAAGTTTTCACCAGGAAGTTGTGAGATCAGGGGATCTGGCTGGCTCAGCTGGTAGAGCACACAACTCTAAATAAATAAATTCTTAAAAAAAAACCTGCTAGGTCTGAATCTAGAGTCTGGGTTCTTCACCAATGTCTTATTAAAAGAGAAACCATACTTGCTGCTTAATTTCAAACATTACAGGTACATATTATGTAGAAAGAGAAAAATCCCTTTTGAGTGTCAACTTTTCCACTGAGTGTTTTTAAGGTTCTGGTATATGGATTATTGTCCTGTACGTGTACAATCATGCTATTTAACGGCCTATGACACTACATATACCATATACTCATAAATGTACCTGTGATTTACTTTGCCCCAAAGGCAGTATTTGAGACACGTAGTTACTACGTTTTAAAAATGAATGCTATCCACCTTGAATACCTCCCCCCCTTGATTTGCACAAAATGGTATACAACCAGACCTTTCCTTCTTTCCAATAAAGGTTTATGTATGTTAATTCTTACAGTCTTAGAATTTCTCTTCAGCCCAACTGCCTCCTAAATAGTCCTTTCTTGGCCAACTTTCTCCTCCTGATGTTGAGGTAGTAGGCGAGTTTATGTAAGAGCAACAACGGTTTGGGATTAAGTTTCTAGTCTAGGAAGACTATCCTCTTTCTTTATTCCCACTCCTCCTGGCCTCTCAGTTATTACATGGATGGAAAGCGTATCTGCCCCTTGGAAGCTCTTAGGTTGCTTGAATAAAAAAAGTAAACAGAAACCACAACTACTTACAGAATTACTGCTGCCTGCCACCCACACAAGCCGCACCCTGGAGAGTCAATGGTGGCTAACAGCAGCAGGCCTCAAAGAACTAAACATGACCACAGAAAAGAACACATCGTCTCATAATTTTTGTTGTTTTTGTCTGTTCTAATTACTGGAATTATTGCAAAGAGGCATGAAGAACAGTATCATTGGCCTTTCCATGAATGGGTTTGAAGCTACTGGCAAATATGTTTAAATAATGATTGAGAAAAAATTGGTGTTCCCCTTAGCTACATGTAAATCCCAAGAGCACTTTCTGTGTTAGTAAGGAATTTGATTTGGGGGAAACATCTCAGCTTGGGTGGCCAAAACAAACGTTCCCAGGAGCTTGCTGGACTGGATGTCATTACATGTAAAAGTCTATTGCAAAACTCTCAAGGTTACAATTAAGTCAGTGCAGAGCCTTGGACTGCTCGGAAGAGGGACAATTCACAGAGGGCTTGAAGATGAGCACATTGTGCCGACCAAAGCAGAAATCTTTAGTGTTGCTTTCTGCACAATCTCAAATCATTATAGGCTTCAAGATATTATTTATTACTTACACTGTCAGAAGCAGCCTGTAAGCTAGAAAAAACTCTGTCAGTCATCACTTCCCTCGCTCCTGCTGTGACTATTTGCAATCTTCACAGGTAGGAGTTCTTTTCTCAGGTTATTATTTTCCAATGAACTTTCTAGAATCACTCGCTTCATTTTTTTATTTAATTATTTTTATTAACATATAATGTGTTATTTGTCCCAGGGGTACAGGTCTGTGAAGCATCAGGCTTATACATTTCACAGCACTCCCCATAGCCCATACCCTCCCCAACGTCCATAAGCCAAGGTCGCAAGGAACCCATCACTACATAGTTCATATGCAGCTTCTTTGACAAAACCACCACAAATCAAACAAGTATCCCCACAAATACATACACGGTTTCAGAGGCATCTTGCAGGACCTCCTCATTTCAGGGTACGAGCTCCTTTTTCCAATTTGTACTGACCTTACAATCAAAATACGTATTTTTCACTTTTAGTGCTTTATTAAACCCTTACTAGGAAAGATGACATGTATGGTCTGGTTCCCGCCTCACAGTGAGCATGAAGAAGCTATTGTTGTTGTCTCTTCATAGATGAGAAAACAAAATCTTAGCGACATGACCTTAGCTACAGTATATACCATTATCAAATGGAGGAATAAGGATTTGATTCCATAAAGTCCTGAGTCCAGATGTAACCCCAAGTGTCACCACGGACCTACTAGAAGACTTACATAGGTCTGTGACCATTAAGAAAAACTATTGCTTATAGAAAACAAAACAGAAAAAAAAACTCTGAAAAGATCTTACACATAGAAGTCCTTGGAAAAGTAAAACTTAGTGCAACTCACATATCCCATTGAAATAGAAATGGAATTTTAAATAGAGGATTGCTATCATTTGATCAGATGCTCATCAGTGAGAAGAGCAGAGAAAACAACTAGAAACATCTGCATTCTCAATAGCTACTTCTCCGAGCTTGGCCCTCAGGGTGTCCATGTGTAAAATGGAGTGGTGGGCAGGAATTTTGCTTGCAAAGACGCTTCCCAATGCCAAATACAAAATTTTAAATCCAATTGGATTTAAATTTCAAACAACTGGACAATCATTCAGCCCCATTTCTAAATCTGCAGAAAACAAGAGTAAAACAGTCATACTATAGGGGATTAAGTTGTATCTACTCATACATTCTGGGAGCATTAGTTTAGGGACCCATATTAAAGAGCAAGATTATTGCACATCTTAGAGTTGGTTTCTGTAAACTAGTACAGTCAAGTCAACAGACATTGCCTCTATTATAAAGAATAAGAAATAAAGAAACAACCTTTGATTCCATTTCTTTTAGCTTAGTGATTTTTAGGTTTGTTTACTATGTGCCAAACACAACTTAAAATTAAAGTAATAATTTAGAAGTTATTGCTTTAAAGCAAAGGAAGAAAGGGGTCTCTGCAGGGAAGTGTTTCCCTAGAGTGTTCCTAATACTGATTAACACTAGTTTTTGAAATGTTAATTAGTTTTGAGCTTAACAGCTAGTCATTGTCTAAAAGGGCATGGAGCAAAACTTTTTCAAAGTTTGGACTAAGGAGTATTTAACTCCTTAATACCAAAGACTGGCCATTTACTCCATTGCTGGCCACTGAACCATGAGAATGCCAGGACTGATTAGCTATGGTGATTAGCAGACTGACATTAGGACTAGAATCACTTGTCTTTGCTTACATTGGCAGAACCTTAAGAAACGTCTAACTTTTATTAGTGCAACGCATTTCATTTAGTAGTATTATGAAATGCCTATTTTAAAACTTTCATCTAGTGAATAGGTTTCATATCATTGATACAATTTTTGAACTAAGATCTTGAAATTACTCTATTTTAATTATTGTCTTTCCTGTTTAATTGGTATAATGGTAGAAAACTTAGTTTTTTGTTTCTTAAGTTAGATCTAGGAGACTGTATTTATCATTTTTTCTAAACCTGTGCCATCTAAATTTCACATTTTTCTAGAGCTACTCAGTAGAGTAAAACACTGTTAAAAGAATGTTCACCACAAACTTCATAAAAGAATTTGCATAGAGAAATGTGGCTTGATAGAAAATCATTAACATCCAAGAAAATGGAAATAAGAAATATATTAAGAATTAAACATTTGCTTACCTTATAAGTGTTTACTTATAAGGCAAAAATGCCCAAATGTCTAGATGATCAAGTATATGAATTCAACATTATTTTCTCCATTTTACTACTCAGGAACAGAGACTTAGTAATTTACCGCAAGTCTTAGCACTAAGTGATGTAGCTTCTATTTGAAGTTGCCATTCTTACTACTATAATCTTCATTTTGCCTTCCTCTGTTACTGTGTAAGCACACATTAGCAGTTTCTTTGTTTATTTTCCTATCTGGGTATAATTCATTTTAACAGTTTTTGGTACAAGAATTTATTCTTCCACAAATGAAAACACTACATGGAGAGAAATATTCTGTTTGAGAAGATTCTATTTAAGTATCTGTTTAAGCTGATGAAATACTAAAAAATATAAGCTATATTCATGAGATTATAGCATAGAATGGAAGGACAAATAAAGCCAAGTAGAAGAGTTTGAGAAGTACATTAATATTGGCAAGATGCATAGTGCTACCCAAAGACACAAGAAGTAGAAAATAAAGGAATGGCCAGAATAGATGATCATGTCATGACAGTGGTATTTGGAGGAAACTATTCCTAATCTTAGGCTAGAATTTGCTGAAAAAGCCATGCCTGGAAGAAAAAGTAAAACCAGAAATTAGGGATGATGGGAAACTGAAGCAGAACAATACAAGGGGAATAAAAAGAACGAATCTTAGAGATCTTGTAAGAAAAGATCCTCAAGTTCACCTTTAAGGGTAATCTTTTTATACAAGCTTTCCTAGTACTGTTGGATTTCTTTCTTACCAAATCACGTGTAAGTGAATTTTTAGTTTTTCATATTACTGTTCTTAAGCCTTCTGGATTGGGGGGAGCATTCATGCATTTTCCCTACTTCCTCCACAGTCTCTGGAAACTATTTGTGATCATTTTCTTTTGCAGGTATTATATGCATTGTTCTTCTCTATAAAAATCTGTGAACTTCCATTTTGACCTACTTATATTTTTCTTTGCCTTCTGACATGTGGATGGATTTGTTAATATTTTTTATAGCATTAATAATGACCTGTAGAAACTGAGCCAAGCATGAAACCAGGTCCACAGAGCTCAACAGTGCTGATAGCAGCCAAAGATGAAGAGAGTGGCTGGAATGTAGTTAAACTACTCTTTAGGAACCACTTCAAGCTGAAATGCTTAAAACAAGAATAACAGCTAAACAACACTCCACAGAGCAGCATGATTAGGTTACTTGAGCTTCTACCACCTTATCAGTGGGTTTATAAGCCACATTACTGATGTACATGTTAAGTTGGTACTTACAGCAAGTCAATCATGAATGTCCAAACTTTTCAGTGGTGGGTTGGAATGTTAAAAGAAAAAAAAAAATTAGAATGTCCAAGTTACTCAATTACCTAAAAAAGCTATAACCTGTACACCACATTAAATAAATAGTAATTTTCTGAAATGTCTTTTTAATTTACCCCAAGCATGTTCTTCTTGCACACCAATTAAACCTATTAGCCCACAGTTTGTTGAGTTTAAAATAGTCACATAAAGAACAAACCAAATACTGGAAAATCTGTTTAAAGGCATAAATGTGCACGCTTATGTGTGAGAGAGTAGTTATACACATAAATGCGTATTTAAGATTTAAGTATTCCTTTGATTTTACTAAGATCTTTCTACAGAGCTCTCATTATTAAACAACTATTTCAAATGACTTTTTTATCCTCAAAGGGACAATTTTCCAATCATTCTTGTATTTACTATTATTGGAAACAAGTATATATACAGTGGGAAGCCTCTGCTGTCAGTCAAAGCGAAGTCTGAGTATAGGCTTTACCACTCACACTTATGCGACCTTGAGCAAGTTACTTTGCTCCTCTGATCACCATCTGTAACACGAAGATTATAGCATGGATTCTACAATGAGAAAACTGCATAAGGAGGTGTAAGGGGATTGTATGCTGTCTTCTTGGGATAAAGCTGCTCACTCTCTCCCAAGACATGGACATATCATCCAGAAATTCACTAATCTGCTGTCCAACCTGCTTTTCTGAACACCTCCAAAGCAGATTAATATCAGGATATACTTACATTTCTCAAGCTCAAGAAGCTTTGAATAAACCTTCATTAATGGAGAAATAACTGACAGAGGAAACCAGAATACTCTAGGTTCAGATAGTCTACCCAGACAATTTCCCCTTACAGAAGATTTATATGGTGCTTTTAATAAGAAAGTTAGTTTGTTAATTTATGAGGAAACCAGTTCTCATGGTTCCTAAGCAGAGGGGGGTCAGACTTCTTCTCTTGTCCATAGATGAAAAGTGAAGCCAATCAATCAATGGGAAATTCCTTCATAAATACAGAATCAAAGAAAAGGTGAATTGGACTGACCAAATGTTTTATCATCATCGTCATGCTAAGAGAGCATAATATTGCAACCCATCTCACAACAGAGGTGACTTTAATAATATTAGAAGCTGACCCTATGGAACACTTATGTGCCATGCACCATTCTAAGCACTTTATATTAATTAGCTCATTTAATATTTATAAAAGCCCTTCTAAGAAGTTCTATTATTATCTCCATTTTATAGTGAAGAAACTGGCACAGAGTAGCTCATTAACTTGGTTAGGATCACGAAGCAAGAACGTGGAAGACAGAGAACGAATTTATCAATGGAACCTCAGTTCTCAGTATCTCAACATCTTGTCTGGACAGTTTTTGGGCAGTGAGTACTGCCAATCCCTGCCCATGATTCGCTTTTTCAGTGTTACCCCCGATATGGACTCCTGCTTCAGGTTCTTTAAGGAAGTGACTTTCAATGTCCCATTTGAGTAAAAAGAAAGCAGCAATCCTACAAATAGTCAGGAAGAAGCACTTCAGGTAAGAAAAAATACTAAGTGTGTATTGTTGGGTACACAGGAAAAGATTGAAGCAAAAAGTATTCAATCTATGTCTATTCATCAACTTTATTCACAGGCCAATGTGGAAGAACTGGGAAACACTCTCAAGGCATAGCTCTACTCTGATTTCAGAATTTTACCATCCCAAGTAAATCATATGAAATTCATTCAGTTGCATTTCAGGGTGGTTGCAGATGTGGTGGGCAGGGGGAGGGGCAGCCCGGGGGTGGCAGGAATAAAAGAGCAGGAGCAAAGCAGGACCAAAAAAAAAAAAAAAAAAAAAGAAAAGAAAGAGAATAGGCCTTAGCCTCAGACCCAGTTAGAATTCTGGCTCAGAATTCAGCTCTCTTACTAGCTCTTAATGTTTATATTAATAATTTCTCTAAACTTTAATTTTTACACTATAAAATGAAGAAAATATCAACTCCAGAGGATTATTATAAAGATGCTTGGGTAATCTACGTAGAGCTCTGAGTTTAACCACAGAATACATAGTCCATTGACAATACTGGGTAATTAGTCCATCTATATATACTGTGTAACTAGCTCCATCTTGGCCTCATAAACTTCCTCCTGCATCTTCAAATTTCCCTTTCTTTAGGTGTCAGTTCTGCACACATTCAGAAGACTGAGTAGTTCTACCCTCCAGAGCCTTCATTTGCCTGTAGCTGCAACTTAGCTCTTGGCTACCCTTCAGTTTAAAATTTTTCATGGTGCTCTTTCTTCACACTGCTTTCCCTCCCTCCTCTCCTCTAGGTCAGCCTTCATTGTGCACATAGACCACCCCACTAACTCATGAATGGTAAGGCCACCAAATGGCTGCATGTGGCCCATGAAAATAGTTGCACTTCACTGGATGCACCAGGGCTTGTAAACAGCACGTGATATAGAGAAGCAAGGAAGTCTACTTCCTTTCCTCACTTATTAGGGATCTCCTTTTATTCTGCCACTCCAGGATGGTGTGTAGGCCAGTGAGTCCCAATCATACCACTGCAGCCAAAGTTCCTCCTCAGTCCCCAATTCAGGTATTTGCCTCCTTCATAATAAATCTCTTTTTAAATATAATCCAGTCCGATATTATATCTTTTCCTTATTTTCACAAAATGTGTCTCTCCTTCAATCTTCATCCCCTCCCCATCAGCAAATATCACTTTCATTTGAATCCGCTGCCAGTGCTTAGAAACTGACATCATTCTTATCAAAGAACCAGCTTTTAGTTTTATTGGTTTTACCTTCCCATTTTCTCTTTCATTGATTTCTACCTTAATTTTAATTATTTCTTTCCTTCTTCTTGGTTTAGACTTAAATTGCTCTTCTAGTTTCTTAAGGTGACAACATAGTTATGAATTTTAGGCCTTTCTTCTTCTGTATGATATGCATGTAGTGTTACCAATTTCCTTTTAAGGACTGCTTTATATCCTGTAAATTCGGCAAATTATATATTCTTCCTTTTTTCAAAATATTTTCCCATTTTGAGACATCTTTTATCCATCATGGGCTAATAATATGATCTGCATGATTACAGACCTTTTAAGTTTGTTAAAGTGTATTCTACCATCCAGGATGTGAGCCAACTTGGTGAATGTTCTACATAAAGTTAAGAATAAGACTTCAACTGTTGTTTGATAAAGAGATCTTTAAATGACAATTAAATTAACTTAATTGATAAAACTATTGAGTCATTTATGTATCTACTGATTTTATCTCTGATGGATCTTTTAAGGACATGGATATTGAAGTCACCAACGATATTAAGGGATTTGTCTCTTCTACTTTCAGCTCTACCAGTCTTTTTCTTCATATATTTTGCTGCTCTGTTAGGTTCATCCACACCTTTTAGTTCACACTGTGTTTAAGATCGTTATGTCTTCTTGAAGAATTGATCCTTTATCATTATGTAATACCTTTATCCCTGATAATTTTCCTTGTAAAGGTTACTTTGTCTAGAATTAATACCACTTTTCAGCCTTCTTTTAATTAGTGTTGGCATGGTTTATCTTTCTCCATCACTTTTCCTCTCATCATCTTCTCTTTGAATTTCAGCTGGAGAAGTTTCTACTGACAGACTTTAAAACTCACAAATTCTTTGCTCAGCAATGTCTGGTCTATTAACAAGCCTATCGGAGGTATTCTATATTTCTGTTTCAGTGGTCTTTTCTGTCAAGTAGTTCATTTTGTTTCTTAGGGTTCTCATTATCACTGAGAACACTACCGATTTGTTCTTGCGTGCAGTGCCCTCTTCCCAGTAGAGTCCTTAGCATATTAATCATAGTTATTTAAAAATCTTTGTCTGCTATTTTCAAGACCCAGGTCAAATATGCACTGGTTCTGATGATTGCTTTGGTTCTTTATTTATTTATTTATTTATTTGACAGAGATCACAAGTAGGCAGAGAGGCAGGCAAAGAGAGAGGAGGAAGCAGGCTCCCCGCAGAGCAGAGAGCCCGATGCAGGGCTCGATCCCAGGACCCTGAGATCATGACCTGAAAGAAAGGCAGAGGCT
Organism: Mustela lutreola; assembly: GCF_030435805.1. Lineage (NCBI taxonomy): Eukaryota > Metazoa > Chordata > Mammalia > Carnivora > Mustelidae > Mustela > Mustela lutreola. The sequence goes on from NC_081294.1 coordinate 117,741,367, forward strand.
TTAACCCACTGAGTTACCCAGGCACCCCTTGCTTTGGTTCTTTAAATTGTTCATTTTGTTTTGCCCTCAGAATGCTTTCTAATTATTTGGTTGGAAGATGGACCTACTATGCTAGACAATAGGATCTGAGGTAAATAAGCCTTTAATGTGAGTATTTGAGCTAATTTCCCTATGATTATTATCTCTTCTACTATTGCGGCCAGAGGCTTCAGATTCCTTTTATTTTTTTTCCTGCTTCTGACTTTGGGCTTTTCTAAGTTTGTTTTTTGTTTGTTTGTTTGTTTTGTTTGTTTGTTTGTTTTGATTTTAATTCTTCTTTGATCACTTAAAGTGGGATTCTTGAGATAAAAATATAGCTGAGGTTTTTTTGGGATCTACTTGGACAACATCTGCCTTTTACTTAATGTACTTAAATTATTTCACTTAACATTTAAATTATTTCACTTAAAATGATTGAATTCATATTCAAAAATGTATTTTGCTCCTACCTGCTTCCCTCACCGTCAGGTTCTTAGCACCATCTAAGTCCTATTGACCTCGTTTGGTTTATTGCACCAGCTTCCTAACAGCATGCTTCTTTTGTACTGCTCTTCTCTATCATTCCCATGTTATAAAGATTAGTCAGAATCAGTTTGTTCAAATGTGAGCTGTCTTGTTTCTAAAACTCTTTTTTGGTCCCCTACTTCTTTTAATAAGTTAGAACACCTTAAAATAATTACAAGGATACACGCAGTTTGTCCTTTAACCTTACAACATTATCTTCTTTCTCAAGTCCAATACCTTGCTTTCATTCAGTTCCTCAGGTCTACTGAAATTTCACCTTTGGCTCTACTTTTAATTTTTTTCCCCTTCCATTACTCAAATAGCTTATCCCTCACTGAGGCTTCAGCTTTTTTGTTTTTCCAAAGGATATTTATTATTCTTTTGTTCTATTAAAACCCGGTTCTTTCTTTTTTTTTTTTTTTAAGATTTTATTTATTTAACAGAGAGAAATCACAAGTAGGCAGAGAGACAGGCAGAGAGAGAGGAGGAAGCAGGCTCCCTGCTGAGCAAAGAGCCGGATGTGGGGCTTGATCCCAGGATCCCTGGGATCATGACCTGAGCTGAAGGCAGAGGCTTTAACCCACTGAGCCACCCAGGTGCCCCAAACCCGGTTATTTCTCTACAATTTTCTGTCTTTTTTCTGAGTCGCTACTTGTAATGCTTTATTAGCTGCATCTCCAGGTTGTTCACTAGGTCACATAAAATCAGGCCCTAACTGCTCACTGCTTTCCTTCCAACTTTGTTATTATTTTGTTGCAAGGAAGGAGCTTGATACCTATGTAGCAAATACATTAAACTAAAACTATTACTTTAAGGACTCTAAAAATATCTACTGTGGGTACCTGGGTGGCTTAGTATGCGAAACCTCAGACTCTTGATTTTAACTTAAGTCATGGTCTCAGGGGGGTGGAATTCAGACTGCCTTCAGTTTCTTGCTCAGCAGGAAATCTGCTGGAGATTGTCTGCTCTTCTGCCCACCCCCCTGCCCCTCGTTGCCCTCCCCTCCCCATGCACTCTGGCATGCTTGTGCACTCTTTCCCCCCTCTAAAATAAATAAATCTTGAATAAAAATATCTACTGGAGGGGCACCTGGCTGGCTCAGTGGGTTAAAGCCTCTGCCGTCAGCTCAGGTCATGATCCCAGGGTCCTGGGATCGAGCCCCAAATCCGGCTCCCTGCTCAGCAGGGAGCCTACTTCCTTCCTCCCCGCCCTCCCCCCCACAGCTACTTGTGATCTCTGTCAAATATATAAATAAAATCTTTAAAAAAAAATAAATCTACTGGATATCTGCTACATTTTATGGACCTCTACACCCCTCCTGACACACAAGACCATGAAATTTGCCTCTTTTCAAAAGTTGCAGACAGCCAAAGAACAGTCAGGCATCCAGCTGAAAATGGCACACCAGCAGAGAAAAAGAGATAGGACATACATAAGCCATTAATTAAGAAGGAGAAAGGAGAGCAATTCATTCCATAGTTAGCATTTAATCAACATCGATATAGAGGTAAATTTTGATCTTGATTTGATATAAATAACAGCAAAAGGGAAAACTGAAAAGCAGTGATGTCAGTTCCCACTTTGGAAGTTTCTTTAGCACAGTTTTACAATAGCTCTCTCTATTCCTGGATACTGCTTAGGATACGATTCCTTTGCATCAAAGTCCTAAGTAGATGTCGTGGAGTGACAATCGGATGTACATTTTAAATAAAAGGACATTGTTTCTGACAAAATAAGAGTATATTCAAGAGGGATGCCTGGGTGGTTCAGTCATTAAATGTCTGCCTTTGGCTCAGGTCATGATCCCAGAGTCCTGGGATTGAGCCCAGGATCAGGCTCCCTGCTTGGTGGGAAGCCTGCTTCTCCTGCTCCCACTCCCCTGCTTGTGTTCCCTCTCACTGTGTCTCTGACAAAGGAATAAGTAAAATCTTAAAAAAAAAAAAAAAAGAGTACATTCAAGAAATTCTCAGGAGGGAGAGCAGGAAACACTTAAAATATTGGACAAAATAGAGAAAAGATATTTCTACATGTATAGATGAGCTGTCAGAAAAGTTACGAACTATTTGTTGAAGGGCATAGGTGAGTCCAAAACAAAACATGTAAGAAGTAATGGTGTTTGCTCTGGGGGATGTGCCAATCTCCACAACCTAGCACCTGTGTCCACCTAAGCACAGAGAACAGACTTGGGGCTAGAGCAAGATAAATACTGGGGGGAATAAAGCATACTGTTATACTCCAGAAGGGCAATCCCCTTGGTCAATGAACTAGATAAAACCCTGCCAAACAAAACAAAACAAAAAAGAGAGAGAATGGTAGAAATTATTTGCCTATCTTCCTAGAGAAATTGTAAGCAGTCATGTGCATTTGAGTCCACTAATTTTAACTAACCACTTGGCAAGAAAAAAAAGAGGAAAATTTAAATACTTTTAAAAAATTAAAAGTAAAAAATCGTCTCTTTAATTTTGGGTGTCAGAGTCCCTACATAGAAAGCAAGGGATACGAGTTTATCATCAAGTATTACTCCCCCAAAAAAACAAAACAAATAATATGCTACTATGATTGAGAATCAGTTGAAATAAGTAAACAAAACCAAGAAATTCTACCAAAGACTTCAGATCTAAAGAAATAGCATGTAATGAGATAAGAAGGTATTTAGTATAGTTAAGGAAATAAAGCAAGGTATTGGAAAAATAAAGAAGAACAAGAGACCATAAAAATGCCAAGGCATAGATCATTACATGATATTCTTGCCAAAATGTTTAATTTAGTCATGAAGAAACAGACAAAGCCAGACTGCTCAACATTCTACAGTATTTTACATGCCAACTGTCCTTGCTGCTTCAAAAATAACAATGCCATGAGAGGGGAGAAAAAAATGAAGGGTAAATTCTAGATTGAAGTTTCTCAACCTCAGCACAGTTGACATTTCAGATTGCAGAATGGTTTTAGATGACTGTCCTGTATGTTGTAGGATGTTCAGAGACATCACTGGTCTCTAGCCATGAGATGCCAATAGCTTTCTCCCCACTTCCCACACATTTTAAGCAAATGTGTCAGTGAATAATGCCACACATCTGAGGACAAAATTGCCCCAGTGAAGTAATACTATTCTCGACTAAAGATACAAGAAATAAATCACAACCAAATGCAATACAGGATCCTTCCCTGCATCTTGGATTGAAATTAAAGTTTGTAGTTTATAATTTGGATACAACTGGAAAATCCTGAGTATTTATTCCAAAGAAAATACTGCATTAAATGTTAATTCTTTAGCTTCTGGGGATATACATGGTAAGTTATTGAGAGGTAAAATAAAACACTTAAATTTCAAATTGTAAAAAACATACACTTGTGACTGTGTGTGTGCATGTGTGTTTAATTTTATTATACTGATGTTTTAACCTTATTATAGATTGGAAGGAGATTTCTAAAGGTGAGGAACATCTATCCTATCCATTCTTCAAGGCCAATTTAAACCACCAACTCTTTTATAAATGTTTCCATCCCTATTCACAACCTACTCCTTTGACAAAATAACCACAGATGTGAACAACTATTGGAAACTCTAGTAGTCAAATCATTTTTTAAGTGAAATCATTTTAAGTGATATTAGAAATCACTTCTACACACTAACAGTATGTTGGGAAAAAAAAACACTATAAGGAAACTGGAAGATAGATCTAAATAATTTGAAATATAATATACAGAAACAGTTAGAAAATGTGAAAAAGACATTAAAAGACCAAAGAATATAGTGAGATCCTCAATATACCAAGTGAGATTGCCAGAATTGGTAGAAAAGGTATAGCTTAGAATTTTCCAAGATTCATGAATAATTTGAGTGTTGAAAATCAAAAATCTCAATGAATTACAAGTGACTCTCACTAGCATAATGTCAAAAGATGTGTTTTGGTTAATTCTGACTCCAAATTGTGTGGGGTTTTACCACACCACCAGTCACCAGCTGGGTGTCCTATAATTCAACTCAATTCTGACACAATTCATTCACCTGGAGATAGTATCAGATCCCACAGGTTAAGAACTCAGTCCTCCAAGACTACCCATTCTCTGTCCCTGCCCCCTTTCAGAAGCAAATGACCTGGCCTTCTCATTACTGGCTATAGATTGAAGGTTCCAACCACCCCCTTCTTGGGTTCAATTAATTTGCAAGATCACCTCTAGGAACTCAGAGAAACATTTCACATACTAGATTACCAGTTTATTATAAAATGATGTAACTCAGAAAACTCAGATGTAAGAGAAACACAAGGCAAAGAACAGGAAAAGGACACCGAGCTTCCATGCCCTTTCCAGCAGCTCCTTTCTCCCCAACCATCTCCACATGTTGACCAGTCCCAAAGTTCCCCAAAGCCAGTTCCTTGTGTTCTTAAATGGAGCCTTCACTGCATTAGCATGAATGGCTCCAACAATAGCCACTGGCAAGCAATCCAACCTTTAGCCCTTCTATTCTTCCATTGGGGAATGGGTGCATGTGGAACCACAAGTTCCCACTCTCCAATTTCCTGGTTGGTTTCCCTGGCAACAAGCCCCCAATCTTAGAAGCTTTCTAAAAGTCACTTAAAAAAATTAAATTTCTTTAAAAAGTCACTTCATTAACACAAACTCACATGTGGTTTAAAGGGGTTTGTTACGAATAAAAACATCTTTACTGCTCTTATCACTTAGAAATTCCAAGGGTTTTAGGAGCTCAGGGCCACAAACAGGGACAAAAACCCAGTATGTATTTATTATAAATCCCATTATCACGTTTATGAAAAAACAATCATTCCAGAAAATCATGCAAGAAGGAGTGAAACCAATGAAAATGGTAAATTCATGTAATACAAATAAATTTGGCTATTAAGACAGTATTATTTGTGGAATCAAAAAATACATAATGAAACATAGGACAGCATTACATAAACTGGGTGGGGATTTATATACATTAAAACATTCCTGCGTTGCATTGATGAAGGGTGTTATGATTTGAATTTTTCATTTAACTAGTCATATTAAAATTTTTAAAGGTAGCACTAAAACAGTAGACATAGACATAGACATGTCTATGTTGGGGCCGATTCCCCATTAAAACCTGTTAAACTCCTAGGGCCTGCCTGGGCCTACTTAGCCATAGTGACTCCATGTTGCCTAGGTAGACATTTTGTTGTTTAATAAATGCCTTAGCAGTTACTGATATCAGTTCCAGGTAACTGTTACTAAAATACACACCTAAAACAAGGCCAGACAGGTGGAAACATCCAATCAGCCAAAGCCACATATGTAAAGATCTGCGGTTGTGCCCTATAAAACTGACCTTGGGGGCCAAGGGGACGACCAACGGGTCGTCCCTCTCTTCAGAGGCGGCCCTGGCCAGTTAGTCTGACTTCTAATGCTTGGCAAAGAATAAAGCTTTACATAGCTTTCACTTTGTCTCATTCTCATTCCCCTGGCCAGTCAATCTAACTTCCAATGCTTGGCATAGAATAAGGCTTTGCAGAGCTTTCACTTTGTCTCAGTCTCGTTCCTTTGATAACCGACCCAACACTCTATAGGCAAATAAAAAATAAAATTTAGAAAATGACTAAATTTCATACGTTTAACCAATCCAATTAATAGCAAAACCCAAAAAACCCTTAAGAGCAAATTTAGAGAAGTGGGAAAAAAAAGAAAAACAAAACAGTGATAACAAATAATTTAGCAGTTATATATTGTAAGCGATTACGATATATTAAACACTCCAGTGGAAAAAAGTAGTTTGCTAGGAAAAAACACCAACCCTCTCTTCAAATACTGAATGAAAAAAGTCTAGAAATAAGGACATCGAAAAATGAGAAGGAAGATGAATGGAAAGATACATAAATCAAGAAAATACTAACTTAACAAGAGCTCCCAGAGCTATATTACTCTCCAACAAAGAATCTTTTGGGGCAAAAAACATTGCTCATGATAAAGACAGTTGTTAGGCATGGTTAAAATTCTTAACTGATGATATACTGATATTTAAACTGCTATGAACCTAAAATGCATTTTCAAAATACACTAAGCAAAAAGTAAGGAAAACTGATAGGCAAACATTGTTAAATCCAACATGGTAGAGGGAGATAGTAAGACACCTCTCAGTGATATATAGCTCAAACAGATCCAACAGTTAGGAAAACCACCATGCAGGTTAATTAACCTCAATATAATACTGCTTATGAAAATAACAACTGGAGAAAACCCTTTTCTCTCCTTAGCCCAACCTCTACCCCCTCCAACCAGGATACAGGGAAGATTTACATAACTTGATAATATATGAAGCAAACAAACTCTAGAGAAATTTGAAAGAATTGGGATCATACACAGTACATTCTCAGGCCACTCCAAGTTACAGTAAAAATCACTGAAAAATGAAAAACTTCAATGTTAAGCATTAAATAACTAACTCATATATCAAATAAGGAATTATAATGAAAATTAGGACATACTCAGTGAAAAGTAGTACCTCATACGAGTTTAAAACAGGAAAAATGGTAGAAAAAAGTATTTAATTACTTATATTAGAAAAATGAAAAAAAGTTTAGAAAGTTAGAAAAATAAGTGTGAAGAAAGTAAAGTAAAAGCAAAAAGCAATAAAGTACTATTCAAATAGAAATCCATAATTAAACAAATGGAATCAATAAAGCTAAAACCCCTTTCCTGAAAAGCACTGTACAATGAAAAATATAAATAAATTTTCCCTTTCAAAAAAAAAGGGGAAAATGAAGGCCTATGAAATTTAGAGTGAAAAAGGAGACATCATCGCAGATGTCATGGGTATTAAAAAGACAAAAGCCTATCATGAAAACATTTACGTCAATAAGTTTGAAAGTGAGTGAAATGGACAGTTTCTTGAAAAATTGGAAATTACTCAATCGGACCTTCAAGAGAAACAGAAAAATTGGACTACTATGGGGATAGAATAAAGAGCTAAAAATTTTCCCCTCTCAGGATAAAAGTGCTCTCAAGGGAAACCTCTTGGCCGGACAAAAAAGACAACAAAGAAAGGAAAAGAGGTAAACTGAGACTATGATCTCAGGGAAAGTCTAACCTTAGCTTCATCCAGAGACGAAACCCGGAAGCAAAATTACACAGTGGCGTCTTGAAGCAAAGAAGCTCGTTTTTTGTGCCTCTGAGATTTATATCTACCCCTGTGTGGAGGGCCTAATTACGTAGCCATCTCCAGGTGAGATGACCTGGCTAGGGTCAGCAGAGGACAGTTCTTCAGAGACCACAGGTGTAAACCATTGGATCCAACACCGGAGCAGAAGGGGATGAACCAGCTCCTAAAGGGATATAAACAAAACAGTAAAGAAACATGCTGAGAGAAGTTTTTCACCACTTGAAGTCTTTCCAAAATGCCCAGATGAAGATCCATAGCAACAGGTCACCTGTGTTCTAGAAAAGATCTCTGATTTTGAGTGGTATCAAGATGTTTGAGGTAAATGTATCGCTAGAGGGCATCAAAACAAATCCAATTCTGATGTTTCTATCAATTACGGAGAGACATACCACAGAAAGTCATCTTCATGGGGACTTCTCCCCATTCAGGCAGAAGTGCCCGAAATGAACGAAGAGGATTTTGTACGTCAGCCTCGCAGATTCCATCTCTCCTATAACCTGAATTTCACTATTAGGCGTGTAACCAAATGGCAGGTGGGACTCCTTTATCTCAACTCCAGGTGAGACCACGGAGATCAAGAACAAAAAGGTCGGTGCCATTTCCCCTATATACCTAAGCCACACTTGTAAAAGCGGAGCTTCACAAGTGCAGGGGGGACCCTTCATCTAACACCCACAGACAAATAATGAAAGACTGAAGTCAATAAGCAATGGGAAGAGAAATTATTATTATTATCATTATTTTTCAGCAAAAATCAGAGAAGGTTGTAGAAGTTTTCCAGCCCTCTCTTTTAAACTATTAGTCAAGCCATCCCCTTGGAAAATGGGTAGAGGCTGCATCCTCCTCAATTAAGGACCACAGAGGAGGCTTAATGGGGATCACTCAGAATGAGTTGCATTATGATTCCTAGAACAGGGCCCACGTTGTGCTACAATGTAATTCATATTTTGGAAATCGAAATGTGGGGTGCAGTGTGGCTTTGAGTCACAAGAGCAGAGAAAGAAATGAGAGGCATTGGAAGCAGACTGTCTCAATATTGCCTTCAGAGAAAATCTATGTGGTTCCAGAAGCTTCAGTGAGAGCCACAGGAAAAAGCCTAAAGCTATCTAAAATGAAACTCAGCTCAAGATAGCCATGAACCACGAAGGGCCAATGGCCTCAACAAAAACAAGCCCGTGTAGGCAATACACAAGAACAGAGTAGTGGTGTTCTAACAGAAGAAGTCATCTCATTTCCCTCCACCTTGAAATGTGCAGTTAGAAGTTCTCAAAAAGAGTTACTTATGTATTTATATATATATTTTTTAAAGATTTTATTTATTTGACAGAGAGAGATCACAAGTAGGCAGAGAGGCAGGCAGAGAGAGAGAGGAAGGGAAGCAGGCTCCCCGCTGAGCAGAGAGCCCAATGTGGGGCTCGATCCCAAGACCCCGGGATCATGACCTGAGCCGAAGGCAAAGGCTTTAACCCACTGATCCACACAGGCGCCCCTGTATTAATATTTTTAAATCTACAAAAGCAGCCCAGGAGGTCAAATGCCAGCTTTAAATGTTTCCCTAGCCAGGTACATAATTGTGTCTTCTCGCAAGGCCATTTGCCCAAAATCACTCTCCCCACCAGGGTAAAACACGGAAGAAATCCCAAAGCAGCCCCCTGAGTAGGGCAAGTAGGAGCTGAAACAAGGAAAGAGAATCTCTGCTCATACCCTCCTCCCTATAGGTGTCCTCACTTAAAAACACAACAAGGCAGGAAGGAAGAATCTTTGCATTGCCGCCGTTATAAGAAGTTATATAACTGTGCCACAAGCATTTTTTTTTTTTTTTAAGTATTGCTATTTTTGAAACTGAGAAAAAAAAAAAAAAGGAAAACAGAGTTTAAGATTTCATCTGAAGAGTAAGGAAGAATTTCTATACAGTGAGTTTAAAGAGTCATTAAGGAAGGGAAAAAATTTTTTCTGCTTATATCTTATAACAGTTTCAGTTTGTTTAATAAAATATTGTTATGAGTTGAATTATGTGTCCCTCAGATTCATATGCTGACATCCTAAACCTCAGGACCTTATCTAGAAATAGAGTCATTGCAGATTTAATCAGTTAAAAATGAGAACAGACTGGATTAAGTTGAGTCCCTCACCCAGTAGGATGGGTGCTCTTATAAAAAACAAGCCTTCCAGGGGCTCCTGGGTGGCTCAGTGGGTTAAGCCTCTGCCTTCAGCTCAGGTCATGATCTCAGGGTCCTGGGATCAAGCCCTGCATGGGGCTGGGGTGGTCTCTGCTCAGCGGGGAGCCTGCTTCTCTTCTCTCTCTGCCTGCCTCTCTGCCCACTTGTGATCTCTGTCAAATAAATAAATTTTTAAAAATCTTAAAAAAAAAAATACAGGCATTCTGGATACAGGCGTACGTATATGGAGAACACCACATAAAAATTAAGATGGTCATCTACAAAGCAGGGACAAAGACCTGGATTAGATGTTCCCTCAAGCCCTCAGAAGGAGCCAACCCTGCCCACACCTTAACTTCAGACTCCTACCTCCTCAACTGTGAGATAATAAATTTCTGCTGTGAAGCCATCCAGTTTCTAGTGCTTTTGCTCTTGTAGCCCTAGTAAACAAACATGGTTACACACTGATAGAGGCGATCCTTTTGTTTTAATTATTAATTAATGTATTTTGTTCATTTCTGTTTTAAGTAGTGGAAACTTCCTCTGCATAATTTTCATCATTTTGCTCAACTTTTAAAGGCCTATGTATTACTTAACCTTTACGAGCTTCCAGTATTCCTCTGAAAATATATTCTTTTTTTTTTAATTTTTAAAAGACTTTATTTATTTATTTGACAGATAGAGATCACTAGTGGGCACAGAGGCAGGCAGAGAGAGAGGAAATCAGGCTCCCTAGCAAGCAGAAAGCCCGATGCGGAGCTTGATCCCAGGACCCTGGAATCATGACCTGAGCCGAAAGCAGAGGCTTTAACCCACCGAGCCAAGCGCTCCTGAAAATAAATTCAAGTGGTTTCACTCCCATGTTTCAAATCCTATAGTGGCTTCCTTTAGCAACAACAGCGATATTAAGAATTCAATATCCTTGGTGTGGTCCCCAAATCCATATGATCTGGAGATTGCTTAGATCTCTAAACTCGAACCCTCCCTTTGTCCCCTTTGCCGCCTTTATTTTTTTTTTTTTAACCCCATTCTTTTTTTTTTTTTTTTTTAAGATTTTATTTATTTATTTGACAGACAGAGATCACAAGTAGGCAGAGAGGCAGGCAGAGAGAGAGAGGAGGAAGCAGGGTTCCAGCTAAGCAGAGAGCCCGATGCGGGGCTTGATTCCAGGACCCTGGGATCACAACCTGAGCCGAAGGCAGAAGCTTTAACCCACTGAGCCACCCAGGCACCCCTCCTTTGCCGCCTTTAGCCACACTGCCCAAATAAATCCAAATTCTCTTCACAGGCCCTTGACAAAATACTTTCATCTTTCCGTACAAACTACATAGCTAATGAAATTCCAATTCCCACCATTGATGGTTCTACCTCATTATCTTGTTTTATCTCTTTTTGGTCTACAATTATTTACTCCTGATATAATCTTACTTATTGATGTGCTTATTGTCTCTTCTGTCTCCCCTAGAATTTAATCTCCTTGAGGAGAGGGACTCTGTCATTATTGTTTATCCCCACATCTCAGTGGTAAGAGACAGAAAAAGGGCTCAATCAATATTTTTTGACTGACTGATTCTAAATGAGCAGGATGGTCTAATTTCTGCCCACTTATAGGACTAATTATCTATACTTTTCACATTTTGCTTATTAATATAAGTACAGTGGCTAGACCATCTTCAAAAGCAACATTATCATTCTTTCCTCCCTCCCCACTCCACTACACTGATTAACAGGCCAGGCTGGGCTAGATGAAAGTTGATAACAATGTATCTTCATAACTTGTGTTATCCAGTCAACTTCTAGCATGTAAATTCCTATAAATTAAAATTATAAAGTCTATTTATTTTAGAATTGAATTCTAAACCTTTCATGATCTTCTTGCATCATCTCTAAGAAAGTCTAGAGATGTTTGGTTGGTTCCCATACATTTTTTTATTATCTTTTTTTGTTTTATGAACTGATTCTTTACAATTTTTTATTATGTTCACTTAGCCAGATTATAGTACATCATTCGCTTTTGATGTGGTGTTCAACAATTTATTACTGTGTGTAACACACAGTGTTCATCACAACATGTACCCTCCTTAATATCCATCACCCAGCTATCTCATCTCCCCACCCTGAACATGTACATTTTTTTTTTTAACCTTGGATATTGTTTGAAACTTGTGGGGCACCTGAGTGGCTCAGTGGGTTAAGCCTCTGCCTTTGGCTCAGGTCGTGATCTCAGGGCCCTGAGATCGAACCCCACATCGGGCTCTCTGCCAAGCTCTCCCCATCCCTACCGCCTGCCTCTCTGCCTACTTGTGATCTCTGTTAAATAAATAAATAGACTCTTTAAAAAAAAAAAATAAGAAAGAAAGAAAAAAAAAGATATTTGCTCACAATAGTGTTACTATTGCCTCCAAACTGGTTTTCCACTACTGTAGTACTAGTGTCTTAGTAACCCTTTTTTTCATCTATTCACAGCTTTAGTACAACCTTCTCTTCATGTTCGTCTTTCCTCCTTCAATGATTGTAACTTCCACTATTGCAAGATGCATCCTGCTCCCAACCTCTATGAAGAATAGAAAGTTATAACCTATGTTATTGTTTTATGTTATTTAAACATATGTCTAGGTTCATCAGTATTATGGGAAGATGTAAAAGCAGAGGGCCAAGAGTCTGGGAAATATTTTTATTTTATTGCTAACAGTATCATTCATGCTTATAAATAAAATAAAAGATGAAAATGAGTGGTGTCATAATAGTGGTATATCAAACTTTGGAAAATTTAAGTAAAGAGGCAAATTAATGTTTATAGCTTGAAAAAAATTAAATTTCCTTCCTCCTCTCACTCTTGTGTCCTCACGAAACCCAGATAAATTCATTTGCAAGTTATTAATCAAGATGGTGGGGTATAAATTTCTGGAACTCATCATATACACAAACCTTTACTGAGCCCTCGCTGTATTCATAGCACAGAATCCACTGTTCTGAATTTGTGTTCAAATTTAATAATAGTATATTTATTCTGTAATATTCTCTGTGTTAAACACTTTCCAAGTCACAACTACTTGGACCACAATCCTAAAATAGTTGTGGGGAAAAAGCTAGTGCTGATAAGATACTTAAGAAATGATATACATTAATGTAAAATATTGTACATAAGTAAAATCCAAAGAAATAAAATAGATTCCACAGACATTAGTTGAATAGAAAGAGTTGGAAAAGTCATATTTTGCTAATATTTTAAGGCTTTTAATTTTTTTTTAAATATTTTATTTACTTGACAGAAATCACAACTAGGCAGATAGGCAGGCAGAGAGAGAGGAGGAAGCAGGCTCCCTGCGGAGCAGAAAGCCCAATGCGGGGCTCGATCCCAGGACCCTGGGATCATGACCTGAGCCGAAGGCAGAGGCCCTAACCCACTGAGACACCCAGGCGCCCCAGGGCTTTTAAATTTTTTTTTTTTTTTTAATTTTTTATTTTTTTTTATTTTTTATTTTTTATAAACATATATTTTTTATATACATATATTTTTATCCCCAGGTCTGTGAATCACCAGGGTATTTACCCTAAAGATACAAATGTAGTGATCCAAAGGGACACATGCACCCGAATGTTTATAGCAGCAATGTCCACAATAGCGAAACTATGGAAAGAACCTAGATGTCCATCAACAGATGAATGGATCAAGAAGATGTGGTATATATACACAATGGAATACTATGCAGCCATCAAAAGAAATAAATTTTTATAATGTATTGCTCCACCTATTCCAAAAATATTTGTAATCACTAATCTTGAAGAAATGCTGTCGACAGCAGTTAAATTTGGCAGCATTTATTTACCTACAAAGACAAATAATTAGAATGCAAATGTGTGTTGTGTTAATGAAGGTATGTGCAAAATACATGATGATACAGGAAAAGGAACACAGATCTCTTTAATTATAAGCCCCCATAAACGAATGATAGTTCTGTGAAGATTAAACCCAGTGCTAGAGGAAAGAGAGCATGTGCAAAGGATTCCACCCCATACCTGCCTGATCTCAAGGCTCTCTGCAAAGTCTGCACTCGGCTTCCTGCCACGTGCTCACCTAATGCCTTTGTGATCATAGGTGTAACACAGGCAGACATTCCCTACTCTGTGCCATGGAAAAATAACTGGTCATCTCAGACCATCCCACTAGCAACAGGGATTCTCAGATTTGATCCATTATCATTCCAAAGCCAGGGTCTGGACCGGAAGTTCCCGAACTCCACATTCTTGGGCTGTGGGTCCAAATTCAATGGCATGCCTAACTTCTCAATGTTGCAATCTGTTTTTCCAAAGTCAAGTTATTACAAATAGCCAAGGGGCTCTGGTGAAGCACATGGTGACTTGGAAAATGTGTCTATGTCTGTACTGGTTTTCATGAATATTTGAACAGAAAGCAGGAAACAGTAAAGGAATCCATCCTAAGATCAGGCTTAATGTCCAACTTTACATTGCCAGTCTCAAGGTGGCATTTTGGCATGAAACTCAATTTTCTCTTAGAATAATTTGCATTGGGATTATGGGCTAAATGTTCTAAAAGTGTCTAAGCTATAATTCTTTATGAGATTACTCTTCGGCATTTAACTAGAGCATATGCAAGCCTAACTACCAGGCTTAGTCTTTACATTTGTCCAAATTCTCCACACAATGCCAGCCAAATTTTAATGAAAAGCATTGCGCGTGACATGATTTACTTGCTCTGTGAATTTTTTTTTTCTACAGGGATTTTTGCTTTATATTAAATATAAGCTGAACTTTCGCTACGACTTCTGCCGTTGATTAAAATCTTTTTAAACCTCCTCTCTTCCAAACACCCAACCCTATGCGAAGAAGAAACGGTAATAAACCTAACCTGTTGTGTTTCCATGCTATCATAATTGTTTAGACTATAGAGAATTACCTTCTGTTGCGTGAAACTTACATTTTGAAGTCTGCTAGATTTGTGCCCCTTATGGTGAATCACACAGAACTGAAGCAAAGCTCAAGACAAAAGAGAAAAGGAGTGGGGGGGGGGGGATGAAAAGAGAAGAGAAATGTTAACAAGAAACAAAAATAATTAGAGAAAACGGGTGGAGGAAGAGAGAAAAGTAAAGTTACCAGAAACTGCAGAAGCTGCATTATCTGTATATAATGTGGCTATAATACTACATTGGTCAGCAAGTATAATGTAAAAGGTAATGTGTAAGAGTTTTATATGCTTTTCAGAACTATAAAGGGACTGTGAGTGGATTTTAAACATTTTGATTAGCACCACAAAGATTTTAATGCTTTATTTAAACAGTTTGCTATAGGGCAAACACATTTGGTAGACAAGTAAAATGAAAGCTCGGGCATCAGTTTCTCTGTTTTCTATTAAGTAATGTTGCGAAGTAAGCAGAAGTTGGATTCAGATATCAGATAATTATCTCCACACTGTGTGTCACAGTAAATAATTTTAATTGGTTTAACTTCAGGGACCATTACTGGCCTAATTAGAAACATGAAAAGGCTACAAGTATTAGGAAATATCCTGAAGGAATGAGAACATTAGCAATTCTGTCAAGCCATTTTTAAAATAAGTACACAGTAGCAGCCACATTTCAGTGAAAGGCAGGGTGCTTGAAAGGTGCTTTTAGGAAAACAGTGCTCGTGTGTGTGTAATAAGGTATCCGTAATAGGAAGCATAGAAATGGGGCTGACATGTGCGCTATTATTGTGTTAAAAACATACTAATCTTGTTCTGATTGCTGTTTTTAAAAGACGCAGGTTAACGTTTTCAAACTAAAGGAACAATCATTGAGGTTGGGTAAATCCTCACGGAGAATATGTTGACTTAACCGAAAGAGAAACAGATCTTTGAGTAAAATAGCTTTCCCTGAACACCTTGAGCTTGCAGGGGTGCAGTACCGAGTACCAAGTAAAGGATCGTGCCGCATGTTTCCTGTCCTCTCTTCTTCACCTGGCTTTCCCAAGATTCAAGAGATACAAATAGGTATTGTACTCTGCAGCCCATGGAGATGTTACGCATCCTCCGTCTTGTGTAGACACAGTTCATATTTAGAGAATAGCTGTATTTGGTATTAAAGTGAGATACTGTGTCCCTTGGGTCAGAGATGATGCTTAAAAGAAAAAAATCCCTCAGGACTTTCAAAATTTCATGGAGTGAGATTGTCACATCCGATGAGATAAACAAAATACCATGTAATGTCTAAATGTAAAAAGAAGATCAATAACTTCTAAGCAGTAATTATTTAATACAATTTTGTTCTTTTCAGTCTATTGTCTAGTTTTTAGCTTTTCATTTTCTGAAATTGCTGATGGTACCATTTGACCAACTGTCCTATTTGGGATGTGAAGATTTTAAATGGACCATCCATTAAAGTTACCAAAAATCCACCATATTTTTTGCCAATTTTGTTTATTTGTTTTAGACACAAATAATAGCAAAATAAAAAGATTAAAAGATTTTTAAAAAAGAAAAGGGAAGGCATGGTAATTCATGGATCATCTTAAGAAATTGTATAATTTTATACCTTGCATGTTTGGCACACTGTCAAATATAACATATTATGAATATAATTGAGTACTTAAAATGTTAAGAAAATCAGTAGTTCCACCAAAATATGTCAAACAAAAAAATAATAAATAAAAGCACGAGTAAGAACCAACATCACAGATTGTCCCCATACATATGCTCACAAAACATGGACACCCACTTAACTGTGTGTATACAAAACCCCATTTCTATAGGCCATGCTTTTATACTGAATGCCCTAAAATGATGTTATGAGCTATTATCTTAATATTCATGTTTTAAAATTTTAGCAGATTCCTATTTGACTGGTGTATATACAATAACTCAGGATTGAATTTTCTTAAACAAGATTATAACAAATTATCTTTGTCTTCAGGAAGAGTATATAAGGCATGCATACAAATAAAACAGGAATAACTCATATGGAATAATTTTTAGCTACAGAATAGATTAATTGCCTATAGGTTTGTTAAGGAAGATAAACATACACAAACAACACACACACACACACACACATACACACGCAATTGTCTGATTATTATAAAATAATACTGTTTGCCCACCAAGCACATATTCCATATTTCAAATATCTTCCAAATGTAGAAGAGAGCAGGAGAATGAGGGGGAGAATAAAAATGTGGTTGCTTATACAAATATACATGCTCATACACGTACACAAACATACATACATATGTTCATATATTTCAGCTTTGCCCATATGTTCCGAAAATAGCAGCCTGGAAATTTTGTACCCACAAATCCCGCTCCCAGAGTAAGGATATGAGTGAAGACAAATTTTGCTAGTACCCAAGTAACTCAAGACAACAAAGTACTTCAGAGACCTGCATTCTTCAGGCCACTGAACATTGCAAGGCAGCCTTAACATACAAGTCCACTTCTCCAAATACCAGATGTATCCCTTAAAGAAGTCTGTCATCATGTTCTCTCATATCTTCTTCCACAAAATAAACTACCTGTCCTTATGTTTACAGACCTGGGGAAAGGAGTAAAAGTGCACATTGTGGTATGACCCTCAGTTGAAAGAGTTTTCCTCTGAAACATTGAGGGGATTTCTGGGTGACAATGATGATTCCGTCGTATATTTCGCTCTATTGTCTGATCATTTCTCCTTTTACGCATAGTGGCTTATAATATTCATTATTAAAATAATGTTACAATTATTAAGGATATGTCCTTGAACTCAGAAAATATGAATTCTGTAGTGGAATAAGCATGGCTTTTTAGTTCTTATTTTTTTTTAACATTTTATTTATTTATTTGAGAGAGAGAGAGAATGTGTGTGTGTGCGCACGCGCAAGAGAAGGCATGAGTTGGGGAGTGGCAGGCAGAGAGAGAATAAGAAGTAGACTTCCTGATGAGCAGGGAGCCAGAAGTGGGGCTTGATCCCAGGACCCCAGGATCCCGACCTGAACCAAAGCCAGACATTTAACCAATAAAGCCCTCAGACTCCCCGGCTTTTTAGTTCTGACAGACCTGGTTTCGATGCCTGGCTGCACCTTATACAACTTGTTAGTGAACTTCATGTTTTTAAATCTATAAAGTGGAAGTGATGATTGAATTGCAGAAGAAATAATATACGTAAAGCACGTGGCTTAGAGCAGTCTAAACAGAAGCTTCCTCTTAATACAGTAATGCTGTGTTACCCCTTAAAGATCAGTTTCTAGAATTTAGACACAATCACTAAATGTTTGTGAAGTTCTTTCTTACAGAGCACAAGTCAAGCAACTTTATATTTTTTTCATACTTTCAGGTAAGTTTCTTTTCTTTATTTTTTATTTTTAAAGATTTTATTTTTAAGCAATCTCCACACCCAACGAGGTGCTTGAAATCACAACCACAAGATCAAGAGTCACACACTCCACTGTCTGAGCCAGCCAGGCACCCCCAGGTAACTAGGATTTTCTGTAAAAAGTCAAGCCTGTGATAGAAATCTTCCAGGAGCTCTTTTTCTTTGATCATTGGCCCTCCTTCCACTCTCCATGAGGTCCTCTAATGATATTTATACACCATGCTCCCCACTCTCCATTTCCCTCTTCTTTCAACCTCCTTCCTGTACCTGTCACAGATCTAGGAGTGGATACTAGGTCCAATGGTGACAAATCAGAGTCCCCTAGACAAAGTTAACTAGCCCATAGGCAGAGTTATTACTTATGAAGAATATGGTAGGACCTAGAGGGGGGGGGAGTGATCATTTCTTTCAGAAGCTGTTAGTAATGAAATTGTCTATTACATAAATTGGGATAAGCAAAAGAACCCAGTGTGCAAAGGAAGAGAAGTAGAAGGCCAGAGATGAGCAGAAATCACAGACAAAAAGAGTGCCGGCTTAGGTTCTCTTAAGCCTTCCTTATTCAACCATGTTCTTACGCTTATCTCCATATAGGGAGCTCCACACACTCACTGCTTCATCCCATCTTTTTTTTTTTTTTTTTCCTCTTTGGTTCTAGCAAACAAAAGAATTTCTGCTTATATAATATAATATTAAACTATAGCATTATTAATGCAATAATGCTATAAGATAAAATTAATTTAAAAAGTAACTTCTTAGTAGTAGAAGTAATTTGCACTAGTTTCTACTTTGCAGCCAGGTACATACTGAATTAGAATTCTTAAGTTAAAACAATAAGCTAATTGCCTTTACATGTAATCTGAAGTTATCCACTGGCTCTTGCCCATCTCTTAAGATATGAAAACTCAGAGATCCCAGCAGGCTCTATAGACTTAAGTTGCTAATAATCTGTTAAATCGTTAGGGCAGAGGTTAGTAGTAGCAAATTTTAGTGCATTAAGCAATGAAGCTTCTTAATTAAAGATTGTACTTAGATAACTTTATAAACACACTGGGGTGGGAGTCCACAAACTTCTGTTTCTGCTATCCCCTGGAACAAAATGAAAGGCAAGAAGTAATAAGAGAGGGGCACCTGGGTGGTTCAGTGGGTTAAAGCCTCTGCCTTCAGCTCAGGTCACGACTCCAGGGTCCTGGGATCGAGTCCCGCATTGGGCTGTCTGCTCAGCGGGGAGCCTGCTCCCCCCCCCTACTTGTGATCTCTCTCTGTCAAATAAATAAATGAAATCTTTAAAAAAAAAAAGAAGTAGTAAGAGGACTAACCATTGGAAGTCTACTTCTTATAATTTATATTATTTAGAAACAGACATTTTCCTCCAAACTCTCCTTTTGTTTCTTTTTTTTTAAACTCATAATTATCTATTCCACATTTTACAACTAGCCTCTGAGATTCTGACTACAAATCCTGTAAGAATACCTTCACAGAGCACTGACTCTCAGATTTGGGCTATTTGGGAAGGCTTGTGCAGTAGTACGAGAAAATAAAGAATTAATCCCAGTAACAATTACACCAAAAACAGTAAGATACCTAGGAATAAATCTAATCAAAAGGGCTAAAGATCTGAAAACTGTAAAACTAAACAAAGAAATGGAAAGACAGGTCATTCTCACAGACTGGAAAAATAAGTATTGTTAAAATGTCTGTACTACCCAAAATAATCTACATATTTAAGGCAGTCCCAATCTAATACCACCAGCGTTTTTCACAAAGCTAGAACAAAGAATCCTAAAATCTGTATGGAACCATAAAATATCTTGAGTAGACAAAGCAATCTTCTAAAAGAAAAACAAAGCTGGAGGTAACATAATTCTGGTCTTCAAGTTATATTACAAAGCAGTAGTGATCAAGACAGTATGGGGTTGGCATAAAAATAGACACACAGATCAATGGAACAGAATAGAAAACCCAGAAAGGAACCCATAATTAAATGATCAGTTAATCTTTGACAAAGCTGGAAGGACTATGCAGTAGGAAAAGTCTCTTCACGAAATGGTTTTTCGGGGGTGGGGGTGCCTAGGTGATTCAGTTGTTGTGTCTGACTTTGGCTCAGGTCATGATCCCAGGGTCCTGGGATTGAGCCCCACATTGGGCTCTATGCTTGGCAGGAAGCCTGTTTCTCCCTCTCCTACTCCCCTGCTTGTGTTCCTTCTCCCCCTGTGTCTCTCTCTGTCAAACTAATGAATTAAAAAAAAAAAAAAGAAAGAAAGAAATGGTTTTGGGGAAACTGGACAGAGTAACATGCAAAAGAATGAAACTGGATCACATTCTTATGTCATACACAAAAGTAAATTCAAAATGGATTAAAGAATTAAATGTGAGATAGGAGACCATAAAAATCCTAGAGAAGAACAGAGGTAGTAACCTCTTTGACATCAACTATAGCAACTTCTTTCTAGATATATCTCCTGAGGCAAGGAAAACAAAAGCAAAAATAAACTATTGGGACTTTATCAAAATAAAAATCTTCTGCACAGAGAAGGAAACAATCAATAAAACTAAAAGGCAACCCTCAGAATGAAAGAAGGTATTTACAAATGACATATCTGATAATGGGTTAGTATCCAAAATATATAAGGAACTTACGAAACCAGCATGCCAAACATGCATAATCCAATTAAAAATGGACAAAAAACATGAAAAGACATTTTTCCAAAGAAGACATACAGATGGCCAACAAACACATGAAAAGATGCATCACTCATCATCAGGGAAACACAAATCAAAGCTACAGTAAGATATCACCTCACACCTGTCAGAATGGCTAAAATCAACAACACAAGAAACAACCGGTATTGGTGAAGATGTGGAGAAAGGGGAACACTCTTGCACTGTGAGTGGGAAAGCAAACTGGTTCAGCCACTCTGAAAAACAGTATAGAGATTCCTCAGAAAGTAAAAAGTAAAGCTACCCTAGGACTCAGAAATGGCACTACTAGGTATTTACCCAAAGAATACAAAAATACTAATTGAAAGGGTTACATGCACTCTGATGTTTATAGTAGCATTATCTACAATAGCCAAACTATGGAAATAACCCAAGTGTCCATCAACTGATGATAGATAAAGAAGTTGTAGGATGGATGGATGGATAGATAGATAGATAGATAGAATGGGATACTACTTAACAAAAAAACTGTGAAATCTTGCCATTTGCAACAACATGGATGGAGCTAGAGTATTGTATTATGCTCAGTGAAATAAACCAGTTAGAAAAAGACAAATACCATATGATATCATTCGTGTGGGATTTAAGAAACAAAACAAATGAGGATAGGGAAAGAAGAGAAAGAGGCAAACCAAAAAACAGATTCTTAACTACAGAGAACAAACTGATGCTTACCATTGGGGAAGTGGGAAGGAGGATGGATGAAATAGGTGATGGGGATTAAGGAGTTCACTTCTGATGAGCATTGGGTGACATATAGAAGTGTGGAGTCATTTATTGTACACCTGAAACTATATTACACTGTATCTTAACTAATTGGAATTTAAATACAAACTTTAATAGAATGTAGCTATCTGGGCTTCATAGCACAGATTATCTTCTAATACTTTGAATGTCCCCCCACAATCTGTAACTCTTTAACAAGCACCGAGGTGATTCTGATGTAGTAGATTCATGAACAATGCTTTGCAAAAAAAAAATCTCATTTTTTTGGGTTTTTTTTTGTATTTTGCTTTGTTTTTGTTTTTATTTTTTCTTTGCTTTTGATGATCAGACTTTTAAATATAGAGAACCTAACATAATGTGGCAAACATTTTCAACATTAATTTGCCTAAATTATAACTGATTGTGCCTAAGATTTGCAATAGCAAAAGGAATGGAAATTAATTTTCTGGTTACAAAAAAAATTTCAAGCCTTATACATATTTTTATATGTGGACAATCACTATCCTCAACAAGAACAATTTAAAGATTGTACTTTAAGTTCTTAATTTAACTTTGAAGATTGTGCTTTAAAAAATTATAAAGTTATTGCATTACTGATAATTATATAGAGACAATACTTATCTATGTTACTTTCAATGGAGTTCATCATAAATCATACTAATTTTTAAAATAAGTTATTTCTATTTAGTCTAAAACTTTGATAAATAGTTTTTAGTTCCCTTGTAGCAAGTTATTGATGCTACTATTATCATAATCATGATAAGAAGAAAATTATACTGTTATGCTGAAAATAAATAAATAAATAAATATATTTTTTAAAAAGAATAAAATTATATTTGTGTATATAACTTATGAAAGATCAGTATTATGAAATACCTTTTTATTTGATTTATCAATGGATGATCCCTATTCATAAAGGAATTTATTTAAAACACTTTTTTGGTTGAGTCTATATAGTTATAAAGAATTGATCATAGGTTTATCAGGGTTACACACAACAATATTATTTAAACCTTTAATCCCATGATCCCCAAATAGGATTTAATAGAGAAGTCAGTGTGGTACACCTGCAATATGTTCTCTGAGGAGAAATATAATTCTAATTGAAGACATTTGCATTGTCTTATATATATTAACCTTAATTTTAGAACATCATGGATATTCAGCAAAATAAGTATAAGTTCATAAATTTATTTAATAATTTATACATATAATAGATAAAATTAATCCTTACATGTTAAGATAAACATTAAGATAAGCTAGTTATTTCTTCTTTTCTTTAAACCCTTATAACTTCAACTTCCAAAGTATGACATGACATAAATCATTTTTCCTGTCTCAATAGTACATGGAGTTGATTTTTAAAATTGTACAAGTAATCCATAATCACAATAGAATACCTTAGAAATTTTGCTCTGACCACCTTTCCATTACATCTTAATATCTACATGTCCCTAACTTTATTCACATAATCCATTTTCTATTATCACATGTTATGGGTATTTCTTGTTTGGGGCCATTATAAATAGTGCTGTAATGAATATTTTCATACAGACACTTATGCAAAAACTACCCGATTATTTATTTTATAGTAAGATAATTGCTGCATTAAGATGTACCTATATTTTAAAAGCTTTTGAGTGATACTAAATAGCATTGATTCTTATCTTCCTAGGCAATGTTTTAAGTGAGGCTCTTTAAAAATAAATGAATACATAGACAAATAAATGAATAAATAACTATTTTATCCCTTAAAATTTTATATTTTTGTCCTCTTTGCTAAAGTTCTGGGGAATATTTTCTGTTTATATCACTGCAGCATTTTTCTTTATGAAACTGAAATTCATTTTGTTAGTATAGAAATGTGTTAGATGGCAATTATAGAGGAGATGAGGAATTATGAACCCCACATCTCCCTGGAGTTTGTTCTCAAATAAGTACCCTAATAAATTGAGAGTTACTGTGTTAGACACGGATTGTCATACTTTAAACAATTATAATTTATTAAAATATTACCAATAATAAAATAGTCCTGATTTTTTTTTTGTCTTTGAAGTTTTATAAGTCCTTTGTGATTTGGTTTAAGGGTCAGAGGATGTTAAATATCATTCTTTCATATGAATGGTATCCATTTCACACATAACATGTGCTAGAAGCTTTGGGGAACACAAAATAGTCAAAAGAACTTATATATACAAAGTAAAATGAAATAACCATACAAAGTCATATGTATTAGTGTCATACCAATGGTATAAGCCATAGAATTCAGAATTCATTTATACCTTGAAGTTAAGGCAACCCAAGAAGACTTAATTATAAGTCTGAATTATGGAATTCAGAGTCTGAATTCTAGAATTATGGAATTCAGAGGAACCATAGTCTACCGTGGCCCAGAGAGGTCATAGAAGGTTCATGGAAAGTCTGAATCTTGGGATACCTATTTAAGAAAGGATAGGATTAGGCTATTGAGTGAGGATAGTGAGGAAGAAAGACATAGTAAGGTAAAACTGATCAAGTCAGACTTGAAGGACAGTAAATAAATGGAATTAGCTGAAAGTCAGCTTATGGGTAAGGAATAATGAAGGGCACATTTGAAAATGTAGGACAGGCAAATTACAAAGGGTCCAACTGTAGGGGTAAAGGTTTTGGTTTTATATTCCATGTCTTTGAAGATTTTCAAGCATAGGAGTGAATGGCGATGTTTAAGACAGATGAATCTGACAGGTTCATATTCCAGATTACAATATGGAAGAAAGTAATAGTAGGAAAATTATTTAGACTACTATGTATATAATCTCAATATGAAATAATAAGGATCAAAAAGAAAACAACAGCATTATTTAAAAAAAATAAAGGAAGGTATGGCCATAAGAAGAAGGATACATTTAATGATGAATCAGATAACATTGACAGAAAGAAAAAAAATTAAGATCACCCAGGATTTACTTGCCAGACTATGGAAGTGAAGATAACCTTAGCACAAAGGGAGAGAGTGCAAGATGTGGGTCAGGACTGGCTTTTGACTTGAGGTAATAAAGTGAACCTTGTGTTAGAAAGCAGACACCAGACCTGAAAGGGGGCGATTAGGTCAATTCATTGTGAAACATCTCATACTACCTGAGGCATGAGTCTATATAAACTTATCAAGAGGAAGAGGGAGAAAAGTTGTAAGACTGGACCTGAAACCAGGAAAAACACTAGGGGGTTAAATGGGAAGGAGTGAGGGACAAACAGGACTACAGAAGCTGCAAACAGGTGCCTCAAAGGCATCCTGGAGAGGATTTTTTTCTCTAGCATGTGGATGGATTCACTAGCAAAAATTCTATCAGGATTATATGTTAGTTGAAATTCCCTCTGATTCTGAGACAGATTTCTTTTATCCTCCAGGAGCCTAATTTATAGGTACTGATCTCTGATTACCCACATCATTTCCTTAGAATTTCACTGAGTTTTCTTGAGTTGCCTTACCTTCAAGGTATAAAATTTTACCTTTTTTCTCTTTCCTCATTCTAGTCAAAGAATTGAAAGTAATAATCTGATTTTCAAATTAAAACTCAAAAAAGTAAGAGAAATGGTAATTTAAGTAATTTCAAGAAGGTATAGGGACACTTTTACTAATGTAGGTGGACCTTTAATACACAAACTCTGTTGGATCTATCTTTGAGTTGCAAGTCTCTTCTCCAAAATCATTAATTATTCAAGCAAGCCATGTCCAACACTAGAATAGTTCAATGGTTAATAATGTACCCATCACTGTGGAGTTACTACCACTAATGCCTATTTCAGTCATGTTAAAGCGGACCAATATCTGGAAGATTTTTTTGAGTTTTTCTAGAACAAATTTGGAGCAGAAGCAAAGAAATAAATGACAGATAAGAGTTGAGTCAAGGATTAGTCATGAAAGATTATGGGAGCAATGGCACCCCTGAGGAGAGGTTGGGCAACCCTGACATAGCTAGTTCAGTGGGCTAGCACAGTGAAGAAAGGCTGAAAACTATGGGCTAATTGAAAGGGCTAACATGACCAGAGTCTTTAAGGTAAGGCACTGGTCACTGGATATGAAGGTGTGTCATGTAAAGAGGTTAGAGATGATGCCAGGGAGATTTAGAATTTATAGCCCTGGTTTGAGATAAAGAAATGAAGGGTATGGTCATGTTGAGAAGCTCAATGTAGAACTAAAAAAATTGAGTAAAAGCATGATGTATTTCCTAACGTTATGTATTAGAGAAAACATGAAATGTCCAAGATGGTAATATCAATAATTTTAAAATCTATATTTCTAATTAAGTAACATTATGAAACTCTAAGAGGGAAAGGTATATTATGTTTTAACAAAAATAATCTCTTTTCTCCCCTGTTAGGACCTCTCAAGAAACTGGTAAACTGCTGCTTTTGTCTCCTTGAAAAGGATGATGCATCTTATGTTAGTGAGAAGAGTTAAGACCTCAGTGGCTTGGGCCACAGGGAGTTTGACACTGAGTAGAAGGGAGATATATTGGAAAAGGTGAGACGGCAGATAAGATCTTGTACCAGTGTTGTGATTGACTGATTGATTGATTGATTGATTGATTTTGTCACTAGGCAAAGAAGAAAGCTGTAGTAGAAGACCTGCCTGGAAGAGGGACTGAGGCAGAGGTGGGTTTGACTTAAAGGGGAAGAAGCAAGCATCAGACATGGACATTTGGTACAGTCCAGCAGTAGTGAAGACGAGGAATGAGACTAAGCTACATGAGAATCATTAAGACTGAAAACAATTCAGTGAGAGTACAAGTATTTGGATTATACCTCAATGAGAGATTGTAGAAAACAGAATCACTGTAGTTAACTTCTCCTTGAAGAACTCAACAAACTTGCAGATACAGCTATTTCTAATCACCCAACACTAACTCTTTGAAATGGTACTAAGAGAAATAGGATGGCAACATTCAGGTAATTATTATCATGGATGGAGGTATAGTATAACTTTGGTCCATCTTTGTCTAAATAACCACATTGAGAAAAAGATGTTTTCTACTTTTATAATCAATTCTTTAAATTAAAAAATGCTATCTCAAATATTTTCACTTTTTATTCACCTACCCGATTTGCCATTTAAAAAGGCGAAAAAGCAAATTAACTTGTTTTGTTTTTTTGTTTGTTTTTTGTTTTGTTTTGTTTTGTTTTTCCTGCTCCATTTGGGTTCCTGTTGTCTGCCCCTGCAAAATGATTCACATTTTTCATGCAAGACTTCTCCAAATGCTCTAGCAGTATGAAATGGGGTTTATATCTGTGACTATCTCCAAGTTTCTTTATCTGTTCTAGGCAGCAGGTTTCTTATCTGATAGCCTTATAATTATGGAAGAAACTGCATATTAATGATTCATTGCTTACATAAACAACTGGCCTTGGAGAAATCTAATGGATCAACTTTGTAGGATTTGATTTTACCTAATTAAATGTAAATAATGTTAAATGTTATATATGCCAGGATTTCCACAGAACCTTATGAATTTTTTTATGTACACAAAGCATTAGGAATTCAGAGTTTTTAACAGTTATCTTCTAATTCAGCTATTAAGATAATAAGGTTTGACATCAGATATGCTCTATGAACATGAGGTACTAGCACACATGTGCACACTAAGTGTTTATGTATGCAAGGTACAATTCTTTTTTAATTTTTTTTTTAATACTTCTCCTTTGAAGCTGGCAGCTTGTACATTTTTATCTGAAGGTTTGAATCTGCATCATGCTTTGAAGGAACAAATGGCCTCCATGTGGTGTTTGGCTTTCCCTTGCCTGTCTCTATTACCCTGTATCAGTATGAAATTCAGTCTGACAAAGTTTTTTCCTTAAGCGTATGCACCTGATCCTTTCCATGGATCCTGTGCTAACACATGCCTCTATTTAAGGATACATACAATGACTGTCATTTTTAAGAAGGGGGGAATGTCATTCAGGGAAAAAAGTAATTAAGCTTCCATATTAGAATAAGACGGTAACCCCACCTTTGTGGGAATGGAGGAATGGGAAGATTATTCTACTTTTCTAGTGTGTGTTAATTTTGAAAACAACATAAACAAAAAAGTGCCTAGTTTCCAAAGTGATCCTTAACACAAAGACTTTAAAAGTATTTTGCAAAATGTAAAAGTAATGATCTCTCTTAAAAATAAGTAGTTCCAAACCTTCCACCATTTCTTGCCCAATGTAATTTTTGAGCAGTTGCCTGGATTGATGACATGTTTATATAAATAACTCGGGCCCTAAGTGAAACAGAGGAAATGTGCGGTGCAAAGTAATAATAAATGAGAAAATTTGCTTTCCTTCCTTAGCACTGGAGTCTATAATCAACAGTCATCCTGATCTTTGTGGTCTTTTATTGGTTCTACTTTAAAAAATAAGTGAACAAGTCAAAAATCTCAAATTATCTAATAAAATTTTTCTATTGGCTTTTTTATTAGGTACATCTGTATTTTTTCAGTGAATGAATGAAAAAAAGGGACAGAAAGAAACAAACCAACACACACACACACACACATACACACAGAAATAAGACATAAAAATAGAAGACTGAGTAAAGACAACCTATCTTGAAACATGTAGAGCAATATTCACCTAACATTTTGTTTCTCAAAAACCTATGTGGTATAATAGAAAATTCCCCATGTAAAACTCAGGTCTGATCAATTCCAAACCTAGGTATGTTTCTCAGTTATAAAAGTTAAGTTAACTTTCTTTACTAAGACTCAATTATTTCATATGAAAAATAAATATGGAGGGCTCAGTCAGTTAAATATCTGCCTTCGGCTCAGGTCATTATCCCAGAGTCCTGGGATTGTGGCCCATATGGGGCTCCCTGCCCCATGGGGAGCCTGCTTCTCCCTCTCCCTTTGCCTGCCACTCCCCCTACTTATACTCTCTCTCTCTCTCTGTATCAAATAAAGAAATAAAATCTTTTTTAAAAATATATGGAAATGTTCATACTTGTATTTTTTAGTAAATGGGAGAGCATACATAAGGCAACTCATATATGCATTTATACACCCAAGATAGAGTTATTCTGATTGCAAGTACATCTGGAACCCACTAGTCCTACCCCACTATTGCCATCACACAGCAATCAGGAAGAGTTATGATGCCGTCACATTATCTGATATCACAGAGACAAGTGATGACTATTTCCCTATAGTCTGAAAATTAATTGTTTTTAGAAAAGTTTCAAGACAGGAAGCAGAAGCTCTTTTAAAATGGGCTAATACTTTAAAATAAAACAGTTCACATTTAAGTATGCTACATGCATAATATACAATGGACATTCCTTGATTCATTGAGTAACAATCAGTACATGTTTGTTATACATAAGGTGTTTATTATCTCTGAAACACTCTTCTAGGTGATGAAATATAAACAGTAAACAAGATAGTGAAGTCCCTTATCTCAGGAAGCTCATCACCTAACTGAAGAGACAAAAATAAACAAATGGGTAGACAGTGCTGGAGCTCTGAAGGAAATAGGGTAGTGAGAGGCTATAAAGTAATCAGGGGTTGTTTGTAAGGTGCTTTGTTTTGTTTTGTCTTGTTTTGTTTTCTTTTTTAAATTTAAGTGTAGTTGATACACAATGTTACATTAGTTTCAGATGTACAGCACAGTGATTCAACAAGTATATGCATTATGCTATGCTCACAAGCGAAGCGTAGCTACCCTCTGTCACCGTGCAAAGTTATTAAAATACCAATGACTGCAACCCTTTTTATTGCTGTGACTCATTCATTCCATATTCCATATCTGTCCCAGTCACCCATTTGGTTCATCCTTCAGTCCTCTTCCCTCTGGCAACCATCAGTTTGTTCTCTATATTTACAGATTGTTTCTGCTTTTTATTTGTTTGTTTTATTTTTTAGATTCTATGTATCAATGAAACCATATGGTGTTTGTCTTTCTCTTTGTGATTTATTTCACTTTGCGTAATACCTTCAAATTTTATCCATATTGTCTCAAATGGAAAGATCTCATTCTTTTTTATAGCTAGTATTCCAATGTGTGTGTGTATGTGTGTGTGCATGTGTGTGTGTATGTGTATCTTCTTTATCCATTCACCTACCAATAAAAACTTGGATTGCTTCCATATTTTGGCTATTGTAAATAATGTTTTGATAAACATATATCCTTTTGCAATGTGTATATCTTTTTGAATTAGTGTTATTATTTTCTTTTGGTAAATACCAGTAGTGGAATTACTAGATCATATGGTATTTCTATTTTTAATTTTTTGACGTACACCATACTGTTTTCCATAGTGGCTGCACCAATTTACATTCCCGTCAACAGTGTATGAGGTTTGCAATGAGGTGGTTATTTCAGATAGGATGATCAGAGATGAATTACCAATGGAGGTGATAGATCTTTAGAGATATTAATACTTCAATAACTAGCCATAAGCAGGGATGCCTGGGTGGCTCAGCTGGTTAAGCATCTCCATTCGGCTCCAATCATGATTCCAGAGTCCTGGGATTGAGTCCTGCATTGGGCTCCTTGCTCAGTGGAGAGCCTGCTTCTCCCTTGACATGCCATTCCCCCACCTGTGCTCACTCACTCTCTCTCTTTGACAGATAAATAAAATCTCTCTCTGAAAAATAAATAAAATCTTAAAAAATAATTATCCATAAGCAGATAAAAAAATAATTAGCCATGAGCAGATAAAGAAGTACTTTTGACAGAATAGCAAAGATACAATTTCTAAAGCCATTATAAACTTGGTATTTTGAGAAATAGGTAATAATTCAGTGTGGCTAGAGTATATTGAATAAGGTTTAGCATGAAGAAGGATGAGACCTGTTTTAAATAGTATTTTCTCAATTTAAATTTTTGATTAGTCATTGCTAGTACATAAATACATAATTATTTTGTATATTTATTCCATATCCTGCAATCCTGCCAAACTTGCTTATTTGTTCTTAGAGCTTGTTTCTAGTTGTCCATGAATTTTCTCCTTAGATGTCCATGTCACCTAGAAATCTAGTTATTTTTCTTCTTTTTCTGTCCAGAAGCCTTCTATTTTTGCCCAGTTTTGCTGTGTAGAGCTACAGTACAAGACTGAGTAGAAGTGAACAGGTGGGATCCATGTTTTGTTGTTCTTAGGGGTAAAACATTAAATCTTTCATCTTGAAATGTGCTTTTAGCTGTATGGGTTTTGTAGACGCCCTTTATAAAGTTGATGAAGTTCGCTTTGAATACAGTTTCCTGAGTTTTTACCATAAATGGGTAGCACTTTTGCCAAGTGATTTTCTTCATTTATTGCGATGATCTTTTATTTTTCTTTTTAGTTTGTTAATATAGTAATGTGCAATGTTCGATTTTTTTAAAAGAGAAATTAACCGCCATTAAACCCCAGTAAACCCTATTTGATCATGATATATTGTTTTTTCTATACATTGTTGGACATATATTAAAATAAAGTTTAAAATTTTGCATCTATGTTTATAAGAAGTTTGATTTGCCACTAATCTTATCCATGTATGATTTATCTCAGATGTTTTTGCTTTTCTGTCCAGAAGTTTGATAAGGGATTTTGTCACTTGTTATGATTCATCTTCCATGGCACTTTTAAACATTTTTTATACATAGAATACAATTATAATAACTGTTCTAATTCCCTGTCTTCTCATTCTAATATCTGTGTGCATTTTGATTGATTATTCATTATGTACCTTGTTTTCATGCTTCTTTGTATCTCTTTGATTGGATGTCAGACATTGTTAATTTTACCTTAGATCTGGGCATTTTGTATTCTTATGAATATTCTTGAGTTTTGCTTTGGAATGTAATTAAATTACTTGAACACATTTTGATCCTTTTAGGTAATTTATTATGATTTTTCAAAGTCAGATATGGAACGGTACTTAGCCTAGGGCTAATTATTTCCCACTGCTGAGGCACAACCTTCTTGATTATTCTACCTAGTGTCCCATAAATTATGAAACTTTCCTACCTAGTTGATGGGAACAGGCATTATTCTGGATCCTGTGTGAACCTTGGCACTGTTCCCATTAACTCTGCTGGATGGTTCTTTTTCTGGCCTTAGGTGGATACTTCATATGGAGGCTCTGAGTATTGCTCTAGTATTTTCTGCAGGTCTCTGGGCATCTCTTTTTCCTGTAGATCTCTTTTCTCTGGCACTCTGCGTTGGGACATCTGCTTACCTTCGTCTGCCCAGACCCTCAGATCTTTTCTCCTCAAGGAAAGACATGTCCTCCCTTGTGTTTTCTCTCCTTGTACCACAACCTGGAATCTTTCTCAAAGTGGTAAACTGTGGCGGTAATAGAGCTTACCTAGTTGATTCTCCATCTCTCAGGAGTCATTGTACTTTGTTGCTTGATTTCCATTGTCTTGAAAACGTTTTTTTGTTTTTTTTTTTAATTTTTGTATATTTTCTGTTTTTGATAATTTGGGTCTGGCAGGTAAAACTGATACCTGTTTTCTCATATTGACCAGAGATAGAAGTCATTTATTTGTTTGTGTTTGTTTTTGTTTTGTTTTGTTTTCATCAGTGGCATAAAAGCAAACTGATCAGCTGAGAATGAGAAGGAGTGTAGGGATTTGAGTTTTAACGAGAGCAGTAAAGGCATGAAATAGTTCTCTTAAAGAAGAGTAATGTGAATCTACTCTTGAAAATGTATTAAGATTACTAGGCATTATACGTAAAATTAGATAGCTCTAAACTAAAGACGCTTCTGAAAAGAGTTGAGACATACATGTGCATAAATTAAAACATCTTTAATTCCTCATGTTAAATCTGTATTTTTTTAACTGTCTTTATATTTCATCTGAAGCCCAGTTACTAGGCCTTGCCTGTCCAATTCTACTTGCAGTTTAATAGCTTCAATTAACTGAAAAGGAAATGCTTTCTAATGCCAAGACTTAAAGAAAAAAGTAGAGTAGGCTGATAGTTTTAACAAATATGTAATTACAAAAATATAATCTTAGCAATATAGGTTAGTAATGTAAAGAAAATATCAAATGTATAATTGGATACCTTTAAGTGACTGCCTGCTCAGTTGATTGAGGAAAACTGATGCACTGTTCTCTGTACAACTTATTTGCCTTTCTGTAATATAGGCTGAATCCCATAAGGAACATATTGGCTCCACCTGTTGCATATAATGTTAGTATTTAACTTCCCCTGCCCCCAAGATTTATCCCTCTTTTACATTTTTATACCTTTTCATAAATCTATTTTTCATTTCATTAAGAATGCTTACTTTCTTTTCCCCCATTTTTCTACTTACTAAATATGTAACAAAGTGAACAATGGTAGCTTTGATCTACATCTTCCTGGCTTTATGTCACTTGTAGTATTTGCAAACTATGTTTTCACATTTATTTTATGCCACTGGATCGAATGAAAACAAGGTGATGTTTTTGGATCATGGATGACTTTAATATAAAAATTTCAAGAATTGTTTGGATTTAGGAATTTAGCATTTGGGCTTTCCTTAATCAATTTCACCGTGTATAATTCACAGTCACTTAGTCTGTATAGATGCTGATACCTTCATATCTGTCCCAAATTTCCCAAATTGTTGAACAAGTTAATTAATTTATTCAATAATTTAAAAAAATACTTATGTGCACATAGCATATAGCACACCAGTGGTTAAAAAAAAATGGCAAGTAATACGTGATCCCTGTCTTCATAAGAACTCATTTTTATTATTAAAATGAGATTAACACAAATGAAATAAAAGGAGGAATACCAAAAATATCTAAACACCATCTAATAGCTGTATTATTTCAACAGATGATAAAATTTTTAGATATTCAGAAGGGAAAGATACAGTTGTGGAATGGATAAGGAGATCACCATTGTGGATATACTACTGAAATAGACAGTGGAAGACCAATTTTATTTAGAGTAGTCACAGACAGTAGGAGAACATCCTAGACACTGAGGTAGAGAGACCCATGGTTGCATGGGGGTTGGGGGGGGGGGAATAGTGTTGGACGGTAAGTTTGTATTGGGAAAAGGT